>NW_026712882.1:3000000-3230000 GCF_030625045.1 Achroia grisella | reverse complement strand
TGATTATTTAAAAGAGCAACACACAAGTTCCTTGCTCGTTCTTCTTGTGATGCGACAGCTGTTCGAATGAGCGGTAAATTATAAGAATGATAGCTATGACTATTCAAAAGTGCTTAAATTGAAGTGTATTTTAATAAAGAAATTTCTGTTCTACTGCATTTAAAATAACTAAATCTGTAACTTTACCTTCTCAAGCATGTTCCTGAACTTATCTTGGCACTCCCGCAATATGGCGACCTCCTTTAGAAGCGATTGCTCCACTGCATCATGTACTTGCTCCAAACCTGATCATTCAATACATCTCCTTATAATTTATGTATGTATTTGACTGAAGGCCGTGGTTAGGTTTGACATACTACTTTTGTTTCCGATGGCCACAGGTTCAATATCCATACAAACTTAAAATGGCTTTAAAAAAAGTAATTCAATTGATTTTCTTGGCAGTTCTTCTCAATTGGATCTGTATACTGAACTGGACGGTAGGGCAATAATTATAATATAAAAAATTTGATGTTCATAAGCGGCTGAAATGTCCTACTGGCTAAAACAGCCGCTTATAAACGTCAAATTTCATGTATTAATATTTTTCCCTACCTTCCAGTTCAGTATACAGATTCAATTGAGAAGAACTGGCAAGAAACTCATTTGAATTACTTTTTTTTTCGTCAGTTTATATTTATATTTTTTTATTAGTCAGTTTATTTACATTTACTTACACAGATGTATTAATCTTATTAATATTATAAATACGGAAATTTGTAAGTATACATGTTTATTATTCTTTCACGCAAAAACTACTGAACGGATTTTGAAGTAATATAGCTTATGCATCAGAATAACACATAGGCTATATCTTTTCTTGAAATTTAAGACATAGCTAGTAATTCATAATTGGTCCATACCCTGCCTCTTCTCTCTGTGATAGAGGCACTCCTGCACTATATGGAGGGGTCCTTCGATGCCAGCGATGGCTCGCTCCAGCTGCCGTCGCGTATCATTCAACTTCTCACATGTCGCCACCAAGCGCTCCATTTCAATGGAGACCTAACAATAAATATGAGGGAGAGAGGATTATTAATGTGCTAGTGTCTCGCTCGCTCTCACGATTCTCTCGATCGCCGCCTTATTATGAAAAAATTATTTTGACGTCGAAATCGTCTTATTTCGTCGTCAAAATTGACGTCTGCATTTTTATGTCACATAATATTATATTCACAAAATGAACTATTTATAAAAAAGTCGTTGTTTCCAACGATCAAGCATATCAGTATCCCCTCCGATCGATACCCCGTCCAGTTCAAACGGGGATCGAAATTACAACGGCCTGAGCCGAACTTCGAACCGCTAACGATGCTCTCAGACTAAAGTCGTATCCATCAGACGGGAGTTGGCCTTCAGCCGCTCCATAAGTCCTTCCTTTGGTTTGGAGTGCCATCTGCACTCGCCCCCTATCGTCCGGTGAAGCTGTAAAGACCAGCTGCGGCAATCAGGATTAGAAGTCCGAAAAAAATTATTGGTAGTTTGATAACAATATTTTAATGGATAATGGATGATGATAGTGCACTAGTCTTGGCTAATGATTTACTCTGGCGGTGTACCTTATGTTTATTTCTCACCTATGGTCGAGCGCAGTGATGGCTGGCTCATCCGTCATACTCGTGAACGAGTGCTGCTTGTAGGGACTGGTCTGCTCTTATCACTACGACTGATTTAATCTTATTGTGTTTTTACATTTGAGCCTAAATAAATTAGTGCTGGTTGGTAGTTTGTATTCACACGTTTCGACTTGTAAAATGTGAACTTACAAGGATTGTTTAAAAGAGCAACACACAAGTTTCTTGCATATTCTTCTTGTGATGAGATAGCTTTCCGAATAAGCGGTAGATTTAAAAAAATGTTAATTATTCAAAAGTGCTTAAATTAAGTTTATTTGAATAAATGATTTTCTATTTCTATTTCTATTACCTCATTTCTCCAGAACGTGGTGTCGGTTATGCGTTCTCCAATTCTCCGGCCCGAGTCCCGCTGACCTTGTGTGCCGATTTCGTCTGTTTCCCTGATTTATGTGATGCAATTAAATGAAGTGTATTTATAACTGGGACTAGCAGTACCATTGTTTGTCATTTGAGTATCACGTCTGGTCGACCTCCACGCGGTTTGTTGTTAATAGAATTTTATTAAAAAAAAGGTTCCCTAAAACTCGTCATGCTCGTGAACGGGTCCTGCTTGTAGGAGCTGGTCTGCTCTGATAAGTAGGACTGATTTATTTTGTTAGTCAACTATTTATTTATTTATTTGAATAGGTGAGTATCTAACAAAATAAATTATATCTAAAATAGTAACACGCGTGGTTCTTGCTGATTGTTCTTGTGATGTTGAGCGTTCCGAATAAGTGGTGGAACAAAAAAATATGACTATTCAAAAGTGCTCATATTAGGTTTTTTTTTAATAAAGATTATTTATATTTCTTATCCCTTGATTTATTTAATTTCAAATTCTAATCATACATCATATTAGGTATATAAAAAACACTCACCTAAGCATTCTCATGATATCATTTCTGACGCGCTCGGAGAAGTTTCTCTTAGCGTCGGATTCGTTGTAGTTCTTGATGCTGTTCTGATTCCACTCGTACTGCGTGTATCTGGTGTACAGAGCAGCCCGCGCCGCGTGCTCCGGGCTGCGGTCGAACCCCGTCACCAGATTCGGAAAGCGGAGTGGCTCCGCTGCCATGCCAGCGGGGGTATAGCACGGATCTACCATCGTGTTTGTTATCGGTTGGGATGGCCTTAGGATAATTAAATAAAAAATATTACTACATATGTGTCTATGGTTACATTTAGTTTTAAGTGCTATAGTTAGGAGCTTACATTCAGATTAGCCGTATGCCTATTATTTGTTTGCGCAACAATTATTTTATAAAATTTTGTTAATCAGTTTTTATTTAGATAAAATTATCATTAATAAATTATCAACAAACGCACTTAGGCCTTTGCTCTATGGTCAGATGTCCGCCATTTTCCCGTGGTCATTTTATATGACGGCATCAGTGATCTAGTGATTTAGCAGTTAGCACACTCGACTCTATCGGTGAAGCAGCAAAGACCGCGACCAACATCATTTTTTTTTTTTTTTATTTATTTTATTTGTTTCACTGACATTATTATTATTATTTTTTTATTAACATGTATTGACTTCAGCTGCGATTTGATACAGCAGAAGTTTTCGTAGGGCTAGTTGTGTTTCACTAGGTGTTTATCATATATATTTATATAGATGACACACATACATATTTACATTATTTATATAATAAATAGTTTATGTTTATATATACATATATATATATGCTATTTTATATATAATATTATATTTTATGTATTTACGCATTTATAGTCTTATGTGTTATTTATCATTAGAATAGTTAAAAAAAAGTGTAGCACATATATTATACGTAGAGGATACACTTTCTATTAGATCATTCCAAGTCCATAAAAAGGTTACGTACTTGAATATGAAATATGAAACTTACATCGGTGTGACTTCAATCTCCTCATATCCCATAATAGGTCTCCAAGGGTGCTTTTTGGGCGAATGAAAACAGTACCCAACTTGCGGAGGCACGCTTGGAGCACCGGCTGTCTCTTTCACAGGGTTCCATTGTTGCAGTTGCTATGGAAGATAAAGTGAAACAAATATAATTCTGTAATTCCTGCCCAACATGCATCGAAATGTAACATTAATTTGTATCGTTATTTACCGTACACATGGACACTTCTTTAGCCATTACGGTTAATTTTATTAAGAAATATTTAATAAGTTGGAATAAATTTAGGAAAAGGAACTGTTATGATTTACATTTGATAGAAAAATAGGTAAAAATTTTAAATCTATATTTTTCGTGGCTAAATTTGTCAGGTTATGCAACCTATAGAAAATGAAATGTGAAAACAGTTACATTTTTGATTAAATAAATTGAATAAAACTCACAAATTATTGTTTATTAACGTAATTAATCAGCAATCAGTTTATACATAAACCTAAATATACCTAATTTTCTTATTCAGAATACATTTGTTAAAAAGAAATTAAAACATTTTGGTATACAACGTTTACATCCAACCGACAAAAATGGAATGTCACTGTCACTTTGACAGTCATGTTTTGTCAGTTCTCCATAGTTGAGTTATCTGTGATTATCAATGTCCAAAAGTTGATTGTTTCCTAATATACTAAACTTTATTTTGTTGTTTTAATTTTCAAATGATAGAAATACCTAATTGTCTGCCATTTAATTTGTAAATGTAGTTCTAAGGTCGTAGTTGTCATTGTTATATTATTTATTTGTATCACAATATTAAAGAATTAAATTTAATAAAATTCAATATTAATGTGCTAACTACATAAAATAATATGAGCAACGTTCCAGATAATGCACCCCAACGTAAGAACTTTATTACATATAAGTTGAAGAAGTCTGTACGTGTGTTTCGTAATAAATTATTCACTTTTAACAAAATCTTGTAGATTGTCCCGGCACCGAGAGTCAGGATGCTGGCAAGGCATCGGCCTGTGCCGGCTGTCCTAACCAGAATATATGTGCTTCTGGTAAGTATTAGTATTAGTAGCTTCTGGTAGTATTAGTAAGGTTGTAGAAGAAAACAGGTGGAGAAAATTGATTCTGGGTGGAAAATTGCGCGGGGCAGGTATTTGTACCCGTTCTGAGGATTGCCACTTATAAGTGGGGCAGGTACTAGAACTTGTTCCGCACATTGCCATTTAAAAGCGGGGAAGATATTAGTACGCATTTAAAATAAGTAATTTTAAGTGACACAAGGAAAAAATATATTTACTAATACGGGTTTAGAAATACCTGCCCCACTCATAATGTGTTTAGTTAAGTCAGTTAGACAACTGTAACCAATTCACCTCTGAATTAACCATAATGTTTGGCTGAGGAAAAAATTTACTAAATTTATTTTTGTTCAGGCGCAGCCTCCATACCAGATCCAGCCATAGACATAATTAAAAACAGACTGTCTAATGTGAAGCACAAGATATTGATACTGTCCGGGAAAGGAGGAGTGGGAAAGAGCACAGTCACATCACTGCTAGGGCATGCACTGGCTGCTAAGAATCCAGACATCAATGTAAGTAACTTGAGATTTAAAGTGCAATATGGGAAATATTTGTTTTCACTGGACCTATTTGTCATATACTTGAAAATCCTTCCAGTCTAACCGACTGGAGGAAATTTCAAGTACACATCAGTATTTTGAGTGTAACGACCAGAAGTGTACATTTTTTTTTTGTATTTTTTGTGTACTACAAACTGTCACAATTCAACAATATATATATATATGTATATATTGTTTTTTTAAAGTAAAAAACATTAAGTAGTATGTTAATTGGGTTATCTGGTCATGACAGGCTCGGTATGTGTTACACACATCCTACTTTACTGTACATATACACTGTTTATTTGATAAGGTCCTAAGGTATTTTGCGTTTTAGTCTGCGACTAGATTGGCTCACTTTCATCAGTGTCTTTGCCTGGCGTTTGGAATGATTTTTCATTCTTTCGTCGTATGATTTGGTTTGTTTCAAAATCTCTTGTTTGAAAATGTCTATCTCCAGATCATGATGCAGCTGTTTATTTGTGACATACCAAGAAGTGTACATGTCCCATATTTTGTTTATTGGGTTACTACAATTTGGACTACATTTTGATTATAACCAATTCACAATGGATGAAGTGAAAAAAGTTTATGTTTATTTCAATGTTGGTAAAATGATATGATGCAATAGAAACATAATATTATGGTATACTGTGGGATTACTAAGGTTTCATTTAATTGTAACAATATTGAGATACTGTATCAAAGAATCCTATGCAGTGCACAATCTATTCTGTTTTTTTTTCAATGCTAAAATAAAATTATTTATTAATATAAGATCTTTCGGCTGTTGTGTGGACGATATATTTTTATCACCATCCCTACCGTCCAGTTCGGCTAGCTATTTCAGCTGAGAAGAACTAGCCAGAAATTTTTTTTGTTTTGTTTTTCAGTTTTTTTCATTTTAGTTACAGTTAAATATTATGGTTAGTGTTTAAATACCCTCAATAGACGTCTGATAACACAGAGGAAAAAGAACAGAGTCTTATATTATATTAGGCCCGTAGGCTTGTTAGTTATATATGCTATAGTTACGTACAATAAGGAGCGTGTTCTCTTATCGGTTTGTTGTAATTTTGAATTGAATATTATAAAAATAGCCTATGTAGTTTTACCCAACCGAAATACAAATGTATGTCTGGCGGTTTACCACACCGTTTCACTTCCGGTTGTCCCGAGTTCGGTTCTCGTACGATACAAATATTTGTCGTCGTAAATATTATTGTTTGTATTAATGTACCTAAGTGTTTTCTATAAAACACCGCTTCACTTCCGGTTGTCCAGAGTTCGGTTCTCGTACGATACAAATATTTGTCGTCGTAAATATGATTGTTTGTATTGGTCTTAATGTTATGTGTGGCAGTCTGTATGTATTCACAAAAAAATGTATTTCATCAATTTTTTAATATACATAGTACAAGTATTGCATAGTTTGGAACTAGATGTCGCTGTGTGAATCGTTCTGCATTATTATTCTAATACGACAAAGCAGTTAGTGAAAGTATAAAAAAAACTTACTATCGCAATTTTAATAATACAACTCACACATTGCCATCTAGTACCAAGCTATGCAGAGCTTGTGTTATGGGTTCTAGACAACTGATATAAATACATAGATACATTTTGTCGTAAATAGAAAGAAAACACCTAGACCGATACAAACAATCATACTCATGAATACAAATTATTGTCCGAGGAATCGAACCCGCAAACATAGGAAGTAAAGTGGTGTGCTAAACTGCTAGACCCCCGAGGCTGTCACTAATAATCTATACATATAAATATAATTGGAGTGTCTGTTTGTAATATTGAAATATCCGTTTTTTACTACATGCATATGGATATAACTACGGTACATACACCAAAATAGTATTATTTACAATTTTTGTCCGTCTGTCTGTTTGTTCTAGCTAATCTCTGAAATTGTTGAACCGATTTTGACGGGACTTTTACTGGCAGGTAGCTGATGTAATAAGGAGTAACTTAGGCTACTTTTATTTTAGAATATGAAAGTTAAATTCCACGCGGACGAAGTCACGGGGAACAGCTAGTAATTAATATATCTTATGCAGTGACGCAGAATTGATCGTTATTAAAAAAATTCTTGAATGTAGGTGTAGTGATTATCTTTAAGAAAATATAATTTTTACCCTATTATATCTGGATCTCCTCTCCTGCTCGCTTCCGAATTCCATTGCGACGTGTATTTAAAAAATAAAACACGTGGAGCTGTAACCACGTGTATCGATCCCTGGTGCTAGCGAACAAGAAGCCAGGAATTCGCACAGCACCGAGCGGCCGTGGACGGCGCGGGGTGGTACCGTTCAGATGACGTGCTTACTTGTCCTTCTATATAGGTCAGGTTTTATATGCTTATTATCAGTACAATGCTTGACCTACATTCAAATGTTTTATTTTTTAATAGCTATCCTATCCTATGTATATCACGAAATAAGATATTATCTCGTGGTCTTATTACTTGTCCTTCTATATAGGTCAAGTTTTATATACCTACTAGCTTTTGCCCGTGGCTTCGCTCGCGTTAATTTATCCTCTTGGGGTGGAATTCATCAAAATACTTTCTTAGGGGATTCCTACGTCATAGTAGCTGTATGCATGCAAAGTATCAGCCAGATCGGTTTAAAATTGACAAAGTTTCATACAAACTTTCATCCCCTTAGGGGTGGAATTTATCAAAATCCTTTCTTAGCGGATGCCTACGTCATAACATCTACCTGCATGCCAAATTTCACCCCGATCCGTCCAGTGGTTTGGGCTGTGCATTGGTAGATCACTATGTCAGTCACCTTTGAGTTATATATATATAGATTGTGAGTACGCTATATGACCTACATTCAAATGTTTTATTTTGTAATAGCTGTCCAGCCTTATATATCACGAAATAAGATACTATCCTCTGGTCTTACTGCTGGTCCTTCTATATAGGCCATGTTTTATATACCTACTAGCTTTTGCCCGCGGCTTCGCTCGCGTTAATTTATCCTCTTGGGGTGGAATTCATCAAATACTTTCTTAGGGGATGCCTACGTCATAGTAGCTTTATACATGCAAAGTCTCAGCCCGATCCGTCCAGTGGTTTGGGCTGTGCGTTGGTAGATCACTATGTCAGTCACCTTTGAGTTATATATATATAGATTTTGAGTACGATATATGACCTACATTCAAATGTTTTATTTTGTAATAGCTGTCCAGCCTTATATATCACGAAATAAGATACTCCCGTGGTCTTGCTGCTTCTATATAGGTCCAGTTTTATATGCCTAGTACCTAGAATTTTTTATAGCGAACTCTGACCTACATTCAAGTTTTTTTTTAATTTGCTAATGCTCATGGGCGGCGGTTATCACTTACCATCCGGTGAGCAGCATGCTCGTACGTCCACTGTGTTATATATTATATAAAAAAAAATAGAGATTGACTCTGTTGTGTCCCGATGTAAGATTTTTTTCTATTGTAGACCTATTTTATGTTGGGCCTTTACGATTTATTAGTTAAAGGGCATATTGCGGGTAAATGATACTATGTTATTAATTGAGATGATGATGATGATTACAGATGATAATTGACTGACAATATGTACATAAAAATATTAATCTTATATACTAAATGACAATAGGAATGTAAGGTGGGGTGACACAGTTTAGTCACGGCAGTGCTTAGTACACAATCTTGGATTTGTCTTACTAGCCATTATTAAATGCAATTATTATTTTGATGTATCTAGGTGTACTGTGTCCCATAGGTCACACACACAAGGTACAGTAATATACAGAAAATAAACAATAACACTTTAAAACTCCCGTTGACTCGATTCCAACTGCGTCACCCTCAATGTCAGGTTGCTCTTGGTCCGTATGTAGTCGACGGTACGGACAGGAGAGACCCTACAGTCAATACAATCACATACAGACAGGTCGGACAACTGTAGGGATAAATAGAAATAATCTTTATTCAAATAAACTCATTACTTTTGAATAGTCATATTTTGATTCTACCACTCATTCGGAATGCAGATTCATCACAAGAAGAATGAGCAAGAAACTTGTGTGTTGCTCTTTTTAATAGATATTTTTTTTATATAAATAATATATTAATAAAAAATATTAATTCAAAAAGTATGATGTTCATAAGCGGCTAAAATGTTCCACATGAATAAATCATTTTTATTTTTATTTGAATGTGCCGTGGTCGGTAGCAGCACATAACTGAGAATCCATTGTCCCCAACAGGTGGGTATTTTGGACGCGGACATATGCGGGCCGAGCCAGCCCCGCGTGTTGGGCGTCCGCGGCGAGCAAGTGCACAACTCGGGCTCGGGCTGGTCGCCGGTGGTGAGTTTTTTAATATTTTTTTTATAAAAATGACTCGGTAATAACGTAATAGTGATCGTAATATGACCATAATTAATTTAACATTCAGTAAGACTAGCTTACCGCACAGGAACCAGTATAACGCGTTACGTATAAATAATTCGATAATTAATGAATAATTAAGAAAAAACTATGTTATGAACGAAATATGTAAGTTTTATAAAAATCAAAGTAAACTGAGAACATTTCCAATTAAAAAAATATTATCATTTACTTCTTCCTTATCCCATTTATCTGTGGTCAGCGTAATATGTTTTTCTCTTCCATTCATCCCTGTTCGCAGTCATCTCGTTATTTACTTCCTTTCTTAGCATATCATCTTACACACAGTCCATCCATCTCTTTTTCGGCCTTCCTCTGCCCTTATAACCATCCACATTCGTATGTAACACCTTCCTTAAAATGTTATCTTCATTTAATTAAATAAATAAATAAATACCAATAAAAAATATGAACTGTACAAATCATTATAAATTTTACAGTACGAAAATATGTATTTGGAAAATCACGCGTTATAAGGGTACCGCGTTATAGGGGGATTACTGTAGTGTGGTGCCGTGTATTCTGTTAACTAAGATATTTTTTTATTGTTGCAGTATGTGACTGACAATCTTTCACTGATGTCTATAGGATTCCTGTTAGGAAGTCCTGACGACGCTGTTATATGGAGAGGACCTAAGAAAAATGGTAGTTAGAGATTTTTTCGTTAATTTTTTTCATTAACAACAACAAAAATGACATAAAATAACAATCAACAGTTTACACACATTACAACACAGTCATCGTGGACCACAAGTCAGTATAATGCTGGAAACTTCATCCTATCCTCCTCTACAGGTCCCATACATTGCTGGCTTAAGCTGGTACGTTATTTCGTATGTATGGAATAAAAAGCCTTGGAACACATATATTTTGTGTATAAAAGAATATATCTACATATTTATATCAACTGATAAATACATAACTAAATTTTTTTGTCTTGTACCAAAGCATATGGCCATAACACAAGCTGTACATAGGACAATGCACACAGCGCCATCTAGTCCCTTACATTGTCCTGAGATGTTATCAAGTTTTGATAAATGCAACATTGAAAGTCTATAAAAATACATTCACAATCCTAATCATGTTTTATTTTATTTGTTCAGGTATGATCAAGCAGTTTCTCAGTGAGGTGGATTGGGGTGAATTGGACTACCTTCTGATAGACACTCCGCCAGGTAATTGTTTTAATTATTTAAAAATTTTAAGGAATAATAAATCAATAAATAATGTCCTCTTTTCCACATGCTGGTACAACATATTTAACTGGTAACATATTTTACTAGCTGTTACCAGCGAGTACGTTCATATGGAATTTAACTTTTTTTTAATAATTGTTTATAATTGGATTACAATCCAGTTTTGTACCGAACTACACGCTCCCAATTATATTATTGTATTGATTGTAATCTGTTTTGTATGCTAATAAATAAATAAATTGTCAAAATAAAATTAGCCCAAGTTACTTCTTATAACATTACCTATCTGCGAGTGAAAGTCCCGTCAATATCGTTGCAGTAATTTCAGAGATTAGCAAGACAGACAGACAACAATTTTTAAAATGTATTTATTATGGAAGTGTATATATAAACTTTATAGTTTGTATATATACTTTCATATGCATTTAATGCAAAAATGTTAAATTGAAATTACAAGCAGACACTTCAATTATATTTATTTGTACAGATAATATAATATAATTGTATTTATTTGTTATGTAATTGGTGCAATAAAGAGTATAAAAAAAAATAGCTAAATGAAGGTAGGGGTGTACCATTCGATTATAATCCATTAAAAAACCTTTTTTCTCGTAAAGATAGAAAGTAACTATTTAAAAGTGCTTATATTAAGCTTATTTGAACAAAGATTATTTCTATTGTATTATTTTATATGTAGAATATAAGCAAACAAAATTTATTAATGAAGATTTTTTTGTTGTCAGGTACTTCAGACGAGCACCTGTCAGCGGTTCAGTACCTCTCCAAGGCGGGTCTGAGCGGCGCGGTGGTGGTGACCACGCCGCAGGAGGTCGCCCTCCTTGACGTGAGGAAGGAACTGCAGTTCTGTGACAAAGTCGGCGTTAAAGTGCTCGGCGTAATCGAGAATATGTCGCTGTTTGTGTGCCCCAACTGCAAGGTACCCTGATGTTTTCTAGAGCTATTATTTTATTAAGAACTAAGCCTTAGAAATAGAAATAGAAATAATCTTTATTCAAATAAACTCATTACAAGCACTTTTGAATAGTCATATTTTGATTCTACCACTCATTCGGAATGCAGATTCATCACAAGAAGAATGAGCAAGAAACTTGTGTGTTGCTCTTTTTAATAGATGTTTTTTTTATATAAATAATTACAGTGTAACAAGTAAGAGGCATGCGACAATCAACATAGAAATCGCTACGCACTCATTATTAGTGTAATCAGATAATATTGTCAGTGCTATGTATTTAAAATTTTTCTACAAAAACATTATTATCGTTAACGAATTCTTCAATTTTATAGTAAGTTTTTTTCCAAAGGAAGTGTTTTATTTGACATTTAAATCTTTTTTCTGGCAGATTTATAACAGACCCTGGTATTTTATTGTAAAACCTTACGCAATTGCCATAAAACGAATTACTAACTTTAGCCAAACGACATTTAGGTAAAATCCTTGACATATGCATAATGCCTGTATTTTCTTAAAATACCCAATGCAGTTACAATATTCTCTAGGGCTCACTTTAACCTTAGTCGCCACTGGACTATACTAACCAAAATATTGTACTGTAGTGTTGCCATATGCCATCGCTGTCAGTGCCAGTGAATCTTATACTGTAAAACATATCAATACCTGTAAAACATATAGTGAGATAATAATGAGATTTTAAATATGGTAATTAAATTATGTATTTAATTATAGACTAGAAGCGAGATCTTCCCGGCAACGACGGGTGGTGCGGTACAGATGTGCTCTGACCTCGACACACAGATGTTGGGAAGCCTCCCACTGGACCCTCTGCTGGCTCGCTGCTGCGACGAAGGCACAGATTTCCTGCAGGCGTTACCCAACTCCCCAGCGGTTATTGCATTAAAAGACATTGTTGATAGTGAGTTGATTAATTTTCTTTATCATTCACACCCTGAAAGGGTTGGGTTGGGGCCTCGGGGTCCCTTTGCTCCAGCATTAACTCTGGGAGACTGAATTTAAGCTCTGTGAGCAGTAACTTTAACATACAATTATATAAATTTCCCGATTTAAATGCAGGTGACCTTTACAGTTCAAAGGCAAGACATACTCGTAATAGGCTAATAATTGCAATAACAGTCCAATCTTGAATTCGTCTCTATAATTTTTTTTATGCAATCAAATCAAGCTGATGACAATTTCGTGACTTCAAAAAGCTGAGATTTGAGCAAATGCTTATCAACACTAGCATTAAAAATGTATATATGTGTATTATAATGAATTTCAGTTTAATAATCGCAGTGCGCCATCTCTAGTATGGGATCTGTCTTATTTTTCGAGCCATTGCTGGTAGTGAGAATTTATTTACATATTAATTTATTATGTTTACGCAAATGTGTGTGAAAATAAACAGTTATATTGTTATTTTAACATATAAAGCTATGGGCTAGTCGCTGTCTTCTTCGGGCTCCAAATCAGTGGAAGATTAATAAAAGTGTATTTATCTGAATGTTATTTCGATTGTACTTCTATTTAATCTAGAATCTCCTTTTCATAATTTTAAAAATATTTATGTTTATTTCAGAAATAATATCAGCCTGTGAAAGCGCTTGAAGCTAAGGGATGGACCAGTGAAGCAACTTATATATAATTAATTAGAATTTAAGCTAGTCAGAACATCAAAGTGATACCATATCACACAATTTCTATTAAAATGTTATATGTTATAAATTTAGTAATAAAATATATATTTTAATAACACATCTCTTTCTAGTAATTCAAATTTAAAAATCATTTATTCATGTAGGACATTTTAGCCGCTTTTGAACGTCAAGTTTTTACATTATATTTTTTTCCCCTACCGTCCAGTTCGGTATGTAGATCCAATCGAGGATACTCTTAGAAAATACAGCATATAATCATAATAAATTTGGTATTCCCTCTTTTAGCCTTATATTTTCTCTATATTGTGAGCTATTGTAAGTTGTAAGAATGAACTAAAAATGTGATATATATTTTAAGAAATTAAAAGCTCAGACTTGATGGATTTGAATTTAATCATTCTATTTTGAATATTTTTTAAATACTTATTGATTTTATTAACTAAGAAGTTAACAACTTCATTAATATTTCACATATAGTAACAATTGAATATCTCCTGATTTTGGCCTATGTCCAGCAGTGGACGTCTTCCGGGCTGCGATGATGATGATGATGATCTCGTGATTTCCATTGACAATAAATGTCACTATGACAAAACACCAATACACATTTATGGCTGTATGGGCGTAGTTCTCTTGAACAAAAAAAGTCACCAATACACGTGATAGTGACAGACGCTGTCAATGTCAAATTAAATGTCATATAATGTGTTTCCGTACTTTACTCGCCGTATTTGGATTTTTCAAATATTTTTACCAAAATTTCTAATATAAAAATTACATTAACTCCTTTGTTAGAGCAACATATAGTGGTTAGGTTTTACATTATCTAGCCTTTTTAAATCGCATAAAGTGATTTATCGGTTATCAGTTACCTATCTATTGCATCACCAATAAACCTTTTTACATGGGCACAACCTTATTGAATATTAGCAAGAAATGCCTTCTCATGGAATTGACGAAGAGGAAAAACCTTGTAGAGCGTGTACAGATTTCAAAACTTGGGCTAAACAACAGAACAAAGTCACATCAGCGGAGCCGAACAAACAGGTGAGGTTATGTTGTTGATATTATCTATCACTGAAAAGATTTTTATATTCTTCATCTGTCATCAGAGTAATTCCTGACATAAGTTTAGTTGTATAATGTAATGTTCTACTACCCATACAAAGCCAGGGTAGGTTACTTGTGTTATGCAAAAATAATTTCTGGACGTAGGAAATATTAGTAGAAATACATTTACCAATTTACTATATGAATATCGAGAGCCTCGGTGGTCTAGCGATTTAGCACGCAGCTTTACTTCTGATGGTCGCGGGTTCGATTCCTTGCATGGTGCAAACATTCGTATTTATGAGTATAATTTGTCTGTATCCTTTGAGTGTTTTCCATGTATGTATTTACAAAAAAGTATCTATGTATTTATATCAGTTGTCTAGTACTCATAACATAAGTTATGCTTACTGTGCGACTAGACGGTTCTGTATTAATTGTCCAGGTTTATTTATTTACTTAATACAAGCTGTATCTACAGTTTCACCTGTATTAAATTGAAAAAATATATAGCTTATGTGTTGTTCTGATGCATAAGCTATATTACTGTCTCTGATGCATAAGTTTCATCAAAAACTGTTCAGTAGTTTTTGTGTGAAAGAGTAACAAACTTTCATATTTATAATATTATTATTATTAAGATTACTTTTATGTATTTCAGGATGTACCTAAGAGAACAGACTGCCCTCTAGACAAAGATGAATTAGGAAAATCAACATGGGGTTTCCTCCACTCCATGGCATCATATTTCCCAGACAAACCCACACAGTCACAGTCAAGTAACATGGCGAGATTCTTCAATATCTTTGCGCAGTTCTACCCATGTGAGCCTTGTGCTTTAGACTTTCAAGAGGAGTAGGTATTTTTTTTTATTTATATACATAAGTAGCTGACCCTGAAAAAGCCTCGCCATGTAAATTAAAAATAGGGGTATTAGGGTGAAAATTTAGGCTTATAAGTATTTTTAATACAGAATCATAAAAACATCTAAATAAACTTTGCTATATTTTTGGGGTGGAAAACCCCTGTCCCTTAGAGTATGAAAAATAGGGTTAATCCTATTTTCAGACCTACTGTCTGTGGTCTGTGTGTCAAATACAGGGTAGTGTGTGTAATGACGTTTTTATTGATCAAATTATTTAATATGCATAATAAAAAAATATGTTAGCATTCTGCACTTCTCTATGTAAACTATAAGTGCGAAATTTCATACACTAGAAGATAATCTATAATTATCAATATATTAGTTTTTCATAAATTCTAGTTTACATCAATGTTTAAAAACCACTTTTTGCAACTTAGGTAACCCTGACAGCTAGTTTTTTAAGATGTGTTTCTGTAGAAAGGTGAGATAAAAGCAGTAAAATTTAAGGATACGAAGGCATGACATCTTAGTCCTCTGTTAATGTATGAGTGGTGCTATTGGCAGCACATCATAATGTGATGGTGGTGTTGAACATGTATATAGATGATAGTTAAATTATAACATGTAGATTATATCCTGGAGATGGATGAATGATGATGATTTCTAGCTGGGAGCTTGTCAAAGGATAGAGATCCTCACACGCCAACTCACCTGCCCTGCTAGCACCAGTACTGATTGCCGATAGCCAACTTCCAAAAAATCTGCCAACAAATTGTCAAGTTACCACAGCCACTTACGCGGACGACACCGCTATATTGGCCAGTCACACCAAACCAGAAGCCGCCTCCGCTATCCTACAAAATCACCTAGACAAGATTGACAGTTGGCTTAAAGCATGGAGAATCAAGCCTAGTGTCTCAAAGTCACTACAGATAACTTTCTCTCTGCGGCAAGGCAACTGTCCAGCTGTCACCCTAGGCCACGAACCCCTCCAACACGTTGACTCTGTCAAGTATCTTGGACTTCACCTAGATCGTCGACTCACCTGGAAGAAACACATAAAGGCAAAACGAGATGAAACAAATATAAAATTCAGAAATCTGGAGTTCCTACTTGGCAGGAGATCATCTCTGGCCATGGAGAACAAACTTCTTATATACAAGGTTGCACTCAAACCAATCTGGACATACGGCATTCAGTTATGGGGAAGCGCCTGTCACTCGAATATCGAAATTCTCCAAAGATGTCAAAACTGCATCCTAAAGTGCATCTTAAAAGCTCCATGGTTCATCACCAACTCTGAGGTTCACCACTTTGCCAGCATCGCCACAGTCAGGGAAGAAATTGGGAAATCAAGTATCAAATATAAGGCCCGCCTTGCTATTCACCCAAACGAATTAGCTCAGAAACTTCTAGCTAACAACCCAGCAAAAAGATTGAAAAGATCAAATATCCTTGAGCTGGATGAAAGATTTCTAGCTAGCTGAAACATGGGGACCGTGTCAAAGGATAGAGATCCTCCCACGCCCACTACCAACAACTCACCTGCTTATAGTACCTGTACTGATTGCAGATACCTACTTACCAAAAAAAAAAAAAAACTTCCAAAAAAATATTTTCATCACCTATTTAATTCCTAATCAGTATTCCATTATCAGCCATAAAAAAATACTATTGTAAAATTCATATTATAGCATAAGAAAAAACTGATATAAGCTTATATAATAACAACAAACTGGTTTTACCTAAGAACCGTTTGAATAAAGATTATTTATATTTCTTATAAAATAATGCAATTTTTTTAGCATAAAAAAAAATCCACCGGAAACTAGCTCCAGAGATGCGCTAGCAAAATGGCTGTGTGAACGTCACAATACTGTAAATGTGAAGCTTGGGAAACCAGAGTTCGACTGCAGCAAAGTCCACGAGAGATGGCGAGACGGCTGGCTGGACGGCTCCTGTGATTAAGTCGCAATATGTGAAAGATGTTGCCATGTATATATTAGTAACTTTTACCCGCGATTACACTCGCATTTAATCCTTTTTTTTTTAATAAAAAGTATCCTATGTACATTTTAATTCCTCCAAGAACATGTGTAGAAAATTTCATGATGATCGGTCCAGTACTTTCTGCGTGAATGCGTAATAAACATTATTATTTAAATATTATGAAGTAACTGTAACACTTTATCCATTATAAATTACTTAATAATAAAATTACTACAGTTAAATTAAAAACAAAAGAATGTTTTGAACTTATACCAAAGGTAGGTTGACTGTTTTTTAGATAAATTCAAAATAGCGAGGTTTTCAAATATAAACGTGGCAACATTTTTAGCATGAGATATAGTACAATAAACTATATAGTGTTGCTCGGTTTTAGTTAGAGAATTTAAGCGATTTTTGTTGCTGTATACTTTATAATGCAGTGTGATTTGTGCATTTTGCAAAATATTACATTGTATTTTGTTGTTGAATTTTTATAATCTATTTTGTATATAGATGAATGTGTACAAGTAATGTTTGTGAATTTATCACTAATTAAAATATTTCTATTTAGATTTTCCTTTTTTTTGTTACAACTTACCTTTCAATAGTAGCAATTAAATTATAAAAAAAAATCAAATCTATATACCCAGTGTAGGATGACGTAAACTGTGCAATCTACGTAAAAAGTCGTAATTCGCAAATTTTATTGTCTATGATTTTGGTATAATCACGCGAACTATACCAGAGTTGCCATGTTTAAAAAAAATACCACCAATATATTTCCTCAAGAAATTATTGTCCATGTATACAATATTCTTCTATAGATTACCCTCTGACTTCGCATGTAGAATACAATACATTATATTTTAAAGCATACAGTAAGATTAATAAGATCTACTGTGTGATCAAGGCCCACCTATTTACATATGTAGAGATTAAATAATAAACAATTGGTATTTTAATATTTTATTGTAAAGTTCATTCAAAAGTAGAAATTCAGTTCCATGTCAACAATCATTCTCCATGCGTTATAGCAAGGTACGAGTGCAAAAATAACAAAATAGTACTTTGCTAGATTAGCGCATATCCAAACGGTAGTTATCAATAGGCAATTGAAGAATAGAGCCGTCCGATTTACCGGATATATGTGGCCGGATTAAATCACCCGCAACATGCCATAACGCGCGTAGGTTACATACGTAACAACAATTCATTCAAATATCAAGTACAAAAGTTTACAATCGATTAATAGTAATAATAGTAGGTATACTACGATATAAGTAGAATTACATGTACCCGAGCCGAAGGCAAAGGCGTAATAGGGCCGAGTGTGTTAAATACGCACGTACATCGAACGACGTTTTTCAACACACTTGATTTTAAATAAACTCATCCTTAAAACTGATACACGCTGTTGCTTACCTGTCGTTTTACTTTTTTAAATCAGCGCGCTGTCTTACGACTAGCGTCGCGAGGCGTTGACTTCGAAATTTGATATAAAATAAATAAATGCGGTTATGGAATATGACTTCATTATTTGCGTGTTTTATCATTCTTCTTCATTATATAACGCACGCGTGTTTTATGAGCTGCTGTATATAACGAAAACTGGTGAAATTAAATCCACTTTACGAGCAAGTGTGTTGAAAAAATAATTATCACATGTTACATTACCAATAACATAGTTCATTTTGGAAATGTTGAAAATATTTCCATATTGTAAATCGCCATCAAAAAATACATTCCATCATGTGTTATATACAGGGTGATCTAATCTAGACTTAGAAATTACATTTTGAATTAAGTCCAACGTCAGTGCAAAAGGGGTTACATACTTCCATGTTTCTAATATACCATCAAAATAGCACGAAAATAAATATATAAGAGCACGTCACCGCCTAGTGGTTAACCAGTTCGAGTTACACTCTAAAGGTCGTGAGTTCAAATTGACAAAAAAAAAACTTATGTCAATTTATATTTCGTACTGACTCTCTGGTGAAAGAAACACTGATAACTGATTAATCCAAGAGACAGCGTTAGGTTCGTCCTCTGGGTCCTTAGTATCAAAAATAATATAGCCAGTAATGTGGGCTTGTCAAGTGTTGGGTACACCATCGACAATAGACAACTGTCTCTGACTACTCCATCTACGATAATGATCGTGATGATAAATTGATTATAATGCTAACAATTTATTTGAGAGCGTTATGATTTTATAGTTTACTATACCCTCGGAAGTTCCAATCTGGATGACACAAAAAAACAATACATATTGCTAACTCTGACGAAAACACATAACAAATCAAATTAATAGATCATAAACATACATACACAGATCTTTCTGGATCTAAAGTTATAAAATTACATTATGATGAGGTATTGCAGTCAGGAATTAACCACATCCTGTCCAAAGCAGTGATTTTATAAAGGATGCTGTTATTGTGCTTAAAACTAAAAATTATTACATGGCTAAAACGCTTAAATAATAAATCAGTGTTAAATTTAACAACTGAAAAATTTATAGGTCAAATCCTCAATAACAATACCTAAATAAACAAAATAATGCTCATAGAATAATCGTACATATACATACTAAACATAAAGTAATTGTAACAGTTTTTTTTTAATTAACGAGATTTCTTATTTGATCCCTTGCTTTTTTCGGACTACTGTAATGATATTGGCCGCAGCTGCCCTTTACAGCTTCACCGGACGATAGAGGCGAGTACAGATGGCACTTCAAACCAAAGGAAGGACTTATGAAGCGGCTGAAGGCCAACTATCGCCTGACGGATACGACTTTAGCCTGAGGTGACCACTAGATTTTTTAATTAACGAGATTTCTTGATTTGTTGAATTCCTGCTGTTTTCATGCTATTCTGTTGGGCGCAGCTGGCCTTTACAGCTTCAGTGAAGGATAGGGGGGCCAAGTGCAGATGGCACTCCAAATCTGGGGAAGGACTTTATAGAGAGGCTGAAGGCCAACTCCTACCTGACGGATGACTTTAGTCAGAGGCACCGCTAGGATTCCTCAGCTTAGGCCGTAGTAATTTCGATCCACGTTTGAATTGAATTGATGGACGGGGATTGATCAATCTTATAGAAATTAATGTTATTGTAATATTTTGTATATCAGTACATAAGATCTCATTTCATCACAGATCTATATAAATCTCAGAACTTCATTAGTGATATAATAAAAATGCATTATTATTGTATTATCTTTATATACCAAAATTACGTGTCACATTGTTTGTCCGCGATGGACTCCTAAACTACTGAACCGATTGCAAATTTGATTTGCACATTGTGTGCAATTTGATCCAACTTGAAAGATAGGATAGCTTACATCTGAATTTATAGGCGCAATATTATTTTATTCGAGAACCTTAGCCACAGCAACGCGTGGCCGGGTCTGCTAGTATTATTATATGAAATATATTTAACTTGTCTTTAACCTTAAGTTCCTGAATACCCAAAACTCTCCGTAACCAGTAGGAACAACTCAAAGTGACCCATTGTATAGGTTGAAAGGTTTTTTTTATAGATAATAATGTAATGGTGCGCTAAAGTTTCATCTTATCATCCTACACTGGTGCCCCGCCAACGTAAACCGTTAGAGCAGGCAGGTGCACCATTCCATAGTATATAGTCCATATAGTAAGAAAGGGAGTAAATAACGAGATGACTGCGAACAGGGATGAATGGAAGAGAAAAACATATTACGTCGACTCCAAATAAATGGGATAAGGAAGAAGCAAATGATGATGATGATAGTACATTTCATAATGGTAATACATTAATAAATATAAATATAAAAATCACAAAGCAGCCAAAAACGGCTGGCAGGACAGATTACATACTGTGCGGCCTGGTTATAAGGTCGAGATTCCCTTGGTCGACCTGTGTGGGTCATTGTTTGTGTTGTTCTCATAAGAATTCCATTTCCCTCTCGATGCCGACAAATTTGAGCTGCTCTGTTGGACCGTATCTGTGGAGTGGAAAGAATGAAGTTAAATATCGCATCTCAAGAAAGCAAACAAAGGTATATATTACACTATATATTAAAATAATTAGGTTATTTGCACAATGACAGCCTCGGTGGTTTAGAAATAGAAATAATCTTTATTCAAATAAACTCATTACAAGCGGTTTTGAATAGTCATATTTTGATTCTACCACTCATTCTGAATGCAGGTTCATCACAAAAAGAATGAGCAAGAAACTTGTGTGTTGCTCTTTTTAATAGATGTTTTTTTATATAAATAATCACAGTACGCACTCATTATTAGTGTGTAAATGCTATGGATTTAAAGTTTTTCAATAAAAACATTATTATCGTTAACGAATTCTTCAATTTTATAGTAAGCTTTTTTGCAAAGGAAGTGTTTCATTTGACACTTAAATCTTTTTTCTGGCACATTTATAACAGACTCTGGTATTTTGTTGTAAAACCTTACGCAATTGCCATAAAAAGAATTACTAACTTTAGCCAAACGACATTTAGGTAAAATCAGTTTGTTATTGTTACGTAAACTTTAATTGGTGCAATCACTAACTCTTTTGAAACTGTTTATATTCTTCCTGGCATAGATGATATTTTCATAAATGTATTGAGAAGCAACGGTGAGGATATTTGATTCCTTAAAACACTCTTGCAATGACTCCCTGGAACCCATGCTATAAATGGAGCGAATGGCCCTCTTTTGTAAAATAAATATTGTATTTATATCAGCTGCTTAGAAACATAACCATAACAAAATACCATACGACATAATGCTATGGAAATAGCTAAAGTACACAAGTTTAGTTTTGTAAAGTAAATAAAGTAAATAGTAAAAGTTAGTGGTACAGGATACCGTTTTACTATCCGATGGTCGCGGGTGCGATTCCTTGCACGGTACAAACAATTTTATTTATGGTCGGTCGGAAGTTGAGATAGGGTAAAGGTAACAGTATTACACTTTCATTGCCATTCATGTTGTTAATAAAAAATTACCTGTAATCAAAGAAGAGCTCCTCCCCGGGCTGTATGGCGCGCTTGGCGAATATACCGATGCGGTGGTCGCCGTTCACCATCATTACTTTCGCGTAGCAGTTCGGGTTGATGGAGTGGTTCGCGAAACGTATCTTGTTGCCTTTGCGAGTTGCGTCCACCACGAAATCTGAGAAAAGTTGCATGTATTTTAAGTTGTTTATATGTTTGTTTTTACATAATATACATAGATTTGATTTGACGGCCTCGGTGGTCTAGCGGTTTAGCACACCACTATACTTCCGATGGTCGCAGATTCGATTCCTCGCACAGCACAAACATTTGTATTCATTAGTATGATTGTTTGTATCGGTCTGGGTGTTATATATATATATTATTGTATGTATTTACGAAAAAAAATATAACTATGTACTTATATCAGTTGTCTAGTACCTATAATACAAGCTTTAGCTAGCTTAACTTGGGTCTAGATGGCACTGTGAGAAATATCCTGAGATTATAATTACAGAAAATACCCAGACCGATACAAATAATCACACTCATGAATACAAATATTTTTAGTGTGCGAAGAATCGAATCTGCGACCATCGGAAGTAAACTGGTGAGCTAAACCGCTAGACCACCGGGGCCGTCAAATATTGGCGTAGAATTTAGTAAATGTAAACTGACCATTGTTGAGATTGAAGAGGAAGGAGCACATGTACTTGTCGTAGACCTTCCCGCGGCGGTCGGCCTCGTCCTGCGAGATGATCTCGCCACAGTACTCGGAGATGAACTCGTTCTTGTGCGCAGCCTCCTTCAGGAAGATGCCCCACCCGGCCACGTCGCTCGGCGCCAGCAACAGGTGCTTGTGGAGACCCCTGATACAACACATGCCACGATCAGTGAGATCTCATATGGTAATGTTAACAATCAACTTGTTCACGCAGGCGGCGGGGGTTACGCGGGTCGCGGGGCTCGCGGCGGTCACGGTGTCTCGGGGCAGCGGGGCTCACGGGGTTCTCGGAGGCCGTGGGGCGTGTAGCTCAAGGGGGTGGGCGGAGGTCGCGGGGCTCAAGGGTGTTCGCGGGTGTCGCGGGGGGTAGCGGGGCTCACGGGTTTCTCGGGGGCCGTGGGGCTCTCGGGGATCACGGGGGCCGTGGGAGTTCTCGGGGATCGCGGGGGGTGTAGCGGGGCTCAAGGGGGTTCGCGGGTGTCCCGGGGGCGTAGCGGGGCTCAAGGGGGTTCGCGAGGGGTGGCGGGGCTCACGGGATTCTCGGGGGCCGTGGGGCTCTCGAGGGTCGCAGGGTTCTCGGGGGCCGTGGGGGTTCTCGGGGCTCGCGGGGGGTGTAGCGGTGCTCAAGGGGGTTCGCGGTGCTCACGGGATTCTCGGGGGCCGTGGGGCTCTCGGGGGTCGCGGGGGCTAGCGGGGCTCAAGAGGGTGGGTGGAGGTCACGGGGCTCTAGGGGGTGGGCGGAGGTCACGGGGCTCAAGGGGGTTCGCGGGTCTAAAGGGGGTTCGCGGGTGTCGCGGGGCTAAAGGGGGTTCGCGGGAGCTAGCGGGGCTCAAGGGGGTTCGCGGGTGTCGCGGGGGCGTAGCGGGGCTCAAGGGGGTTCGCGGGGGTAGCGGTGCTCACGGGATTCTCGGGGCCCGTGGGGCTCACGGGGGTCGCGGGGGCTAGCGGGGCTCAAGAGGGTGGGCGGAGGTCACGGGGCTCAAGGGGGTGGGCGGAGGTCGCGGGGCTCAAGGGGGTTCGCGGGTGTCGCGGGGGCGTAGCGGGGCTAAAGGGGGTTCGCGGGGGGTAGCGGGGCTCACGGGATTCTCGGGGGCCGTGGGGCTCTCGGGGGTCGCGGGGGCTAGCGGGGCTCAAGAGGGTGGGCGGAGGTCACGGGAATCAAGGGGGTGGGCGGAGGTCACGGGGCTCAAGGGGGTTCGCGGGTGCCGCGGGGGCGTAGCGGGCTTCAAGGAGGTTCGCTGACCTTAGTGGGGTTCGCGGGGGGGTATCGGGGCTCAAATAGGTTCGCGGGGGTTAGTGGGGCTCAAGGGTGTTCGCGGAGGGTAGCGGGGCTCAAAGAGGTTCGCGGGGGATAGCGAGGCTTAAGGGGTTCGCGGGGCTCAAGGGTGTTCGCGGGGTGTAGCGGGTCTCAAGGGGCTTCGCGGGGGGTATCGGAGCTCAAGGAGGTTGGCGGGCCTCAGGGGGGTTCGCGGGGTGTATCGGGGCTCAAATAGGTTCGCGGGGGGTAGCGGGGCTCAAGGGGATTCGCGGTGCTTAAGGGGTTTCGCGGGGCTCAAGGGGCTTCGCGGGAGGTATCGGGGCTCCAGGAGGTTCGCGGTGCTTAAGGGGATTCGCGGGGCTCAAGGGGCTTCGCGGGGGGTATCGGGGCTCCAGGAGGTTCGCGGGGCTTAAGGGGATTCGCGGAGCTCAAGGGTGGTCACGGGGTTTTCACGGGGATAGCGGGGGCCACGGAGGTGTCGCGGGGATCAAAAGTTCACGGGGCTCAAACGGCAGTTA
Source organism: Achroia grisella (assembly GCF_030625045.1). Taxonomy (NCBI): domain Eukaryota; kingdom Metazoa; phylum Arthropoda; class Insecta; order Lepidoptera; family Pyralidae; genus Achroia; species Achroia grisella. The sequence continues at coordinate 3,205,169 of NW_026712882.1, read as the reverse complement.
CGGGGGTGTGGGTCACGGTGGGGGTCGGCCAGGTATACTACAGTGTTATAGAGACCTCTGCACGGAGACGTTCTTGCAGCAGGCGGCGGGGGCGGCGGCGGGGGCGGCGGGGGCGGCGGGGGCGGCGGGGGTGGCGGCGGGGGGCACGTCCGCGCCGCACGCCGAGCACAGGTCGGGGTCGCACTCCCGCACCCCGAGGTAGCACGGACACTGCTTCGTGTTGCACTGCGCCTTGCAGCGGCAACCCGGGAACCGGTTCTGACCTGATGCACACGCATATACTGATATATTTCTGTTCACTTGTCCCCAAGTATCGTTTAGAAAAAGTCAATAGGTTTTTTATGGGAATAGGTATGAAAACTTACAATAAGTCATCTATTAAATTATATTTACTGAGCAAGGCTTATTACTCACAAGACGATTGCTTGAATGACGAGCGTGCATGGCAATAGTTGTTCATGCACGGGATTTTCATTTAATGTTGGAAATAGATACCTATATAAATATACATTAAAAATAAAACTATCTTTTTAAAACAAAATAAGTAACTCAATTGTGTTTCTTGCCAGTTCTTCTCAATTGGATCTTTATACTGAACTGGACGGTAAGGATTAATTATAGTATAAAAAAAATTACGTTCATAAGCGGCGACGATGTTTAAATATGAATATTTATTTATACTTCCAAAAACAGAAAAAAAAATTGCAAATAACTGATACAAAAGTTGGTCTTATCATTTTATCAGACGAGTTATTCCAAAGTCGCCTACAAGTAACTTAAGTAACTTAAAAAAATTGTTTCGCTCTAGTATGTACTACCATTTTATTATAACTAAATTTATAACAACACTAGCTTTTGCCCGCGGCTTCGCTCGCGTTAATTTATTCTCTTAGGGGTGGAAATCATCAAAATTTCTTAGGGGATGCCGACGTCATAGTAGCTTTATGCATGCAAAATCTCAGAACGATCGGTTTGAAATTGATAGTTTCAAACTTTCATCCTCTATTTAATCCCCTTGGGGGTAGAATTAATCAAAATCCTTTCTTAGCGAATGCCTACGTCATAACAACTACCTGTATGCCAAATTTCAGCCCGATCCGTCCAGTGGTTTGGGCTGTGCGTTGATAGATCACTATGTCAGTCACCTTTGCGTTATATATATTTAGATAGATATTGTGAGGGGAGAAAGTCGAAAATATATATAAAATTTTAGAATTTTTAGCGGACCATGTGTTACTCACCCCCGATCTAGATAATTAATTATATATAACAAACGTGACTCACAGTCGCTGCTGCACTGACAGAATTTCTCGCAGAAGTTCTGCGACTGCAAACACGGGCACAGACTGTCGCACGGCTGGTTGGGGTGGTCGCACGGAGTGTAGTTGTACCTGGACAACAACATTCATAATAATCACTATAATATTACTAACTGACTCCGCATATTGTGTTTTGCCTAATACATTTAAATCACTATTAAAAAATAGATGAAAGAAGAAAATTTAGGGTTGTATGTATTCTTAATGACATATTTTAAAAAAAATAAAAATTTTATCTTTAAAGTAAAAATAAAAGTTAGGGGTGGACAACCCTTAAAACTAGGGGTATGAAAAATAGATAGTAGCCGATTCTCAGATCTACTGAAAATGCCTATAAATTTTCATAAAAATCGGTAAATCCGTTACGGAGGAGTATCGTAACTAGCAATGTGACACGAGAATTTTATATATAAGTTAAACGCGAACGATTGTGAGTATGGATTGATCGATGTTTGTTACTTTTTCAAGTAAAAACAGAGGTTATACGTTATTTAAATTATTAACCGGGTCTTAACACGAATAACCTTATGGCAAATAAAGGTATTGAGGTTAAGACCCGGTTAATAATTTAAATAATGTATATTAAACACGAAACTTTAATATTAACCAGAGCTTATACGTCAGAATAACGCATATACTGTAATATAATAAGATATTACGTAAATTAAGCGATATATAATGAGTCAAGTGTGAGAAATTGCACGGTTCCGCTAGTAATAACTCACACAGCGTCATCTAGTCCCAAGCTAAACGGAACTTGAGTTATGGGTACTACACAACTGATAGAAATACTTAAACATTGTTCTACTGCGTACATATAAGCTTTTGCCCGCGGCTTCGCTCGCGTTAATTTATCCCCTTAAGGGTGGAATTTATCAAAATCCTTAGGGGATGCCTACGTCATAGTAGCTTTGTGCATGCAAAGTCTCAGCCCGGTCGGTTTAAAATTGACAAAGTTTCATACAAACTTTCATCCCCTATTTTATCCCTTTGGAGGTAGAATTAATCAAAATCCTTTCTTAGCGGATGCCTATGTTACAACATCTACCTGCATGTCAAATTTCAGCCCGATCCGTCCAGTGGTTTGGGCTGTGCGTTGATAAGCTGTCTCATCACAAGAAAGAGCAAGAAACTTGCGTGTTGCTCTTTTAAATAATTTTATTATTACTTTACATTTTTAAGTTTAAGTGTGTGAATACAAACCACCAATTAGCATTAATTCAATTCAATACTCAAATAGAAAAAATATTGAATATATAACCAACTGGTTAAACAATTAATAGGAGGAAATCAGTCATAGTATAATATGAGCTATGAGCAGATGTGGTAAAACTTTTACCACATTATCATCAATTAAAAAATAAAATGATCATCGTCGGCACGTGTCCGATTTTTATCGTGTCGTGTGCGTGCAGCGTAGTACGTACACGTGGTGCGAGGCGGAGTCCTTCTTGAGCTGTATCTTGCGGCAGTGCACGGACCACAGCCGGTGCTTCTTCTTCTTCTTACGCGGCGGCGTCAGCTCCGCCTCCACGCGGCACTCCTCTTGACCAGTATTAATCCAATACGTGTACACCTGTAACAATAATTTGTTTTTTAATAAAGACAACAATAATTTATTTATGCATAAATAAAACCAATTAGCATTAATTCAATTAAATACTCAAATAGAAAAAATATTGAATATATAACCAATTGGTTAATCAATTAATAAGAGGAAATCAGTCATAGTATAATATGAGCTATGAGCAGATGTGGTAAAACATTTACCGCATTATCATCAATTAAAAAATAAATACAAAACTAAAATAACATAAATAAAAAAATGTACATATGACGTATTTAACACATGAAAAAAAAATCTCTCCCATTTTCACTGGACTATTCATTGTTTTGTAATTAGGTATGTATTTAGATATATATAATTATATTATATTTATACCTACTTAATATAATTTTTATTTCATGTTATTTACTTAAATGCACCGCCCACTAGATTAGTTTGCCTACTGGGACATAAAGGGAGTAAGTGACTTATTTATTTATTAATTAGCTTAGACTTCTAGGGAGTAAATGACTTATTTATTAATTAGCTAGTTTCCCGACTGTATAACTGTAACTGGATGTCCTTCATACAGGTCATTATAATGACCTAGTAAGGACAGCAGTGACATAATGTTATGTTGAGATTTAAATATTGTATCTGTTTCTTCTTTTTTAATATAGTCTGTTTTTTGTAATTTATATTGTCTTATATATAAAATTCTCGTGTCACAGATTTCGTTCCCATACTCCTCCGAAACGGCTTGACCGATTCTCATGAAATTTTGTGAGCGTATTGAGTAGGTCTGAGAATCGGCCAACATCTAAATGTTAGGGGTAGTCCACCCCTAAATTTTTTTTTAGTTTAAGGCAAAACTACGTTTGCCGGGACAGCTAGTTGTCTTATAAAATGTGTATACGTGTATATCTGTTGATGTAAATAAATTTATTATTATTATTATAGTATAGTTCTATAGTGCGAATAATGTTCACCCAAGGAGTTTTTCAAGGTGAATTTGGTTTAATATTATGGGTAATTCACTCACCTGTTGGCAAGTCTTGGAGAGCATGACCTGAGCGATCGCGCAGTAGTTCGATGGGAACACCTTGTGAAGAGCTCTGAACAGCGACTGGTCGGAACCAGTCCACTCGGAATCTGTATCTCCCAATGTCAACCCTGGATGCGAAAATTTGTGAGTACTCATTGATGCTAGTAACTTATAAATAACACTGAACAACGTACGGTATGTGAATCGTGGACAAAACTAGAGACAGAACATATCTATGGTTCCAAACGGTGGGAATTGTGTCTTACCATAGACTCAAAATATAAAATAATTATTTGTAGCTAGCAACAAATAATATTAGTAATAATAATAATAATTTCAGAACAATTCACACAGCGTCATCTATACCCAAGTTAAGCTAGATAAAGCTTGTGTTATGGGTACTAGATAACTGATACAAATACATAAATAATTACAAACATTAATATTCATAAATACAAATATTTGTGCCGTGCGAGGAATCGAACCCGCGGCTATCAGAAGTAAGGCAGTGTGCTAAACTGCTGGCCACCGAGGCCGTCATAAGTATAATATTTACCTAGTGTATTGTACGCGCTGTCAGCTAGCCCATCGGCGGTCGGCTTCACGTGACTGCTGTTGGAACTCCAGTTGCTGTTACTTGAATTGCTATTACTGCCTGTAGGAGTCAAATTATTATTACACTCACTGAACTGAAGCTGCTTTTACACATACGCTCTTTCATGTGGGAAAGAATGTACATGTAAATGTAAGCAAAGAACGAGAAAGACTGCGTGCGCCGCCATCGAGCGCATTCCCGCGCCCTTCAAGTGCGTGCTATAGCGCCTTTTTGAAATAATTAATTGTCATTACAAAATGAGGAACATCAGTTATTGGTAATTTATAAATATTAAACTTTGGCTAAAAATCTGTGGAATAAAAAATATAATTTTAAAATAAAATGAAATGACATGACTCGTAAATTCTTTCTAATTGTGATTTTAACATGTAATCTTTGTGTATAGACATTGTAGGTTGTCCTAAATAAATGCACATCCAAGCAGTCCTCGACTTAAGTCGTCGAACTTACTTTTCATAATAAAGTATGTCTATGACATAACTTTTTAATTGTCTATTTTTAATATAATTGTCATTGATTTCTTTGTAGTGTAACGATGACAGTTCACGTGCCTATATAAAATATATATCTAATCTAATATAATTAATTTTTATTATTTATATACATATATTATTACAAACAAGTATGTATATCTTTTGTTTTGTTATGTAAATGCAGTTTTTTTTTATATTGTGTCCGAGTGGATTTACATGTAAACATATAAAAAATATGTCTTGCTTTACGTCGTTTCGATTTACGTCGCGTATATCGAGAACCTAACATACAGTGAGTGAGTGGGAAGGGTATTGTTAGTAATGTGGGTTCATGACCCCATTGCTAGCAATGTACGAAGTCAGATTGACCTCCACACGGTTCCCCCTGGAAACCATCGTGATAAATTCCTGGTGAATTTGTCACGATGGTTAACTGACCTGACCTCATGTTCATCATCCTCCACTGGTGCCCCGCCAGCGTGAACCGTTGGCGCAGGCGGGTGAATCATACCATTATCATCCATAAAAACACATGCAGTAAGTACGAGGATTGCCTGTACAATATTTGTATAAAAATAATTTGGGTGTGACCTTTCTGGTAGCGATTGCTGTCGTTGCTGTCCTCGGAGGACGCGTCGTTGGGCGAGTCGATGGCGTGCGGCTTCCCTTTATCCTCCTCCCCAGCTGCTTTCTCACGAGCCAGCTTCTCACGCATCCCCTCCTGTTAACCAACCGTCAGATATTTTACCAGAAATACTATGTTTTTTATATATTTATTTTCATTTGATAATGTTAGTGTAGGTACTAAGCTTGAAGTTAAATACTGACGGAATGATATTTTGTATAATTTAAAATATTATATTTATGTTAAATTATATAAAATTACTCCATCCTTCATCCAATCCTTGCTGGAGGCCCACTCCAGCAAGGTGGACCGACGATCTGGTCAAGATCGCTGGAAAGCATTGGATGCGAGCAGTGCAGGACCGATCGTCGTGGAGATCTTTGGGGGAGGCCTATGTCCAGCAGTGAACGTCTTCCGGGCTGCGATGATGATGATGATGATGATGATGATGATGATGATGATATAAAATTACTACATTACTTAATTTATCACTCTGCTTAGCTCGGTATTCCCAAGCATGGAGCTGTGTGAACTGTTCAGAGCTAATATTATTATTATTTCCCTCGTTCTCAGTACTATATACGTATTTTAAATTTAACGCGGTCAATATTTATACATAAAATTAGGAAAAAACGGGATCTTAGCGCCTACATTTTATTTATTTTTATCCAGATCCAGATAGTAAAAATAAATAAAATGTAGTAAGATCCCGCGATTATCGAACCCGCGACCATCGGAGTCAAACTGTGTGCTAAACGGCTAGACCACCGAGGCCGTTAAATAGTGTGCCTACACTACTCAACACTCGGCACCCTTCCATTAGTTTATATTTCTATAACTTACATTTAACATCAGTGTAAAGTCAGTCCACGTTGCCACTTCGCGTTGAGTTACTAATAAGTCATATATCAAATAATGTTACTAATGTAATTAAATTATTACACCTGTATACTCACTACCTCAATACTACAGGAAACAAACAAATTAAAAGTGATACGTCATTACATCATATATAACGCTACAGTGATAAGGTGATACCCATCACGCTGCAATGGTTTATTTATTTAGTTACATTTGATAATGTTAGTTTAATATTTAATTATTTCATTCCACAAATAATTGGCCACACACTAATTCTGTTAAATTGAGGTCCACCAATCTATAAATAAAACAGTTTAAAAGCTTTTAGAGACATGTCTACTTGATATTTTTTTTTATTTTAAAATAAATTAGAAAGAAAACCGAATCATATGGTTTATAGAAAAATAACCACAAAGTTAATGGTATGACTTGAAAATATTTTTTATTGAAAAACACAACTCACCAGCATCATATAGCAATTAGGTCCGCAAGGCTCCGAGAATGGCTTGAGGTCGGGTCCTTTCCGCTTGGACAAGTTGGGTCCGGGGTGGCAGGCTTGCAGACCTGGCAGCATGGCACATGTGGAGCTTAGATTACGACTACGGAACCGCGGCCGGCGCGGCAATACTGCTGCCGGTGTAACCGTGAGGTGGCCGTGACCCAGTCAAGTGTTAATAAGAAAATGATATGAACTGATGTGATCTTGCTTGCTTCTTGGACCCTAATTTATTTAAAATCCATTTTCAATTCTACTGTCTTACCAATGGAGGAGAGGATTATATGTGGGACCTTTGGGTCCCTTGCTAGCAAGTTAAATCGAATCTAGAATTTATACTTGAAAAGAATTATTCTTGGACTCTATTTATATAAAATCCATTTTCAACTTGCAATTCTACTGTCTTACTAAAGGAGGAGAGAATTACCAGTTATAGGGACCTTTAGGTCCCTTGCTAGCTAAGTTATGTCGGACTCCACGCGGTCTTTTATAATCCATCGTAACTAAATTCTGGTAAAGATTCCGGCCATTAACACATGTTTAATATCATTGATATGATAAACAAGACGAATCACCTGATGGTAGGTGGTAACCGTCACCCATATATCTAAACAGGACAATGGCCATAATGTAATCATAAGACGTCCATATTACCATTCATGCTTTGTCATTTCGGAGGACGCAAACTTATGCCTACGTACCGTGTAAATTGACTACCTATTCTCTTCCACCGAAACACATTTTGCAAAGCAAGCTAGCTACTTAGCAGCCAAAATAAGGGTAAAAGGGTAAACAGGTAAATTTGTTCAATTTCATTAACTGTTTTAAAATATATTCCAAAGCTGTTGGCCGTAGCCTTTACAGCTTCACTGAGCATGCGGTTCCTGCAGGAAATCATCGTTGTTAATTCCTGATTAATTCACCATGGTAGTCTAACTCGACATTATCCTCATCCTGTCATCCTCCAATGGTGCCTCACCAGTGCATTTAGCATCGGAGCGTGTACCATTCAATACATTAAAAAAAATAGTCTCTTATGAATCAGTTATGTAGGATTATCGCATTGTAAAGCTTGATTAGGTTATTGCTATGAAATATTGTAAAAATATTAAATATTAATAATGATTATTAATAACTACGTCACGACATAAATGTGTACACATATAGAGATGATAATACAGATAAAATAAGAGAAAATAATATATGATACAACAACTACAAAGGAAATAATAGAAAGAAAACATTTTATTTGACAAACATGCGACGTTATTCAGACTTAAAAAAAATAGAAAAAACCAACTCGAAAGAAACATTCGTTATACACAACAGGTTATGCGTGAGTCGGTCTAGCATTGTGAGGGTTCCCGACAAACAATGTTATTTAGATACAACTGCATTATATCTCTAAGTAATGTATGTTAAAACTGAACTGAAACATAAATGAATGTAAACATTCCATTCAAAATGACACAAATTAGTTTTACAAATACAACGCTGCAACAAATAGCTTGACGAACCAACGGACATACAAAGCCACCGAGTTTAATAATAAAGCTTCGGTTTTACCTTTTTGGTATAAACTCATTTGAAAGGAATAAGAGCTGAGTTTCTTGTCAGTTCTTAGCTCGAAAGCACTCCGAACTGGTGTTAGATTAGATATCATGAGAGTCTAGTTCCATATGAATAATGATATTTTGATTTTCTGTTCTAGTTCATAATTATCCCTATGAAAATTTTTAAATTGATATATGTATAGATTTTATTTAATAATTTCTATTTGCGTCGCAATGTTTGCCAAAGTGAATTGGCATTCGGCTAGTTTGTGCATAACATCGTTCCTGCTCAGCGTCCACCAAAAAGACAAAAAAATATAATAAAAGAGAGTGTGATTGGCATGAGAGATGAGTACCACAGTGGCAGACATTGATGATCTGGCCATCAACCGATGAGGAAGAAAGTTTGAGCCCTGGATGAAGCTAGAACCTCTAATGCATTTATGGGAATCAATGAACGAGGTTGGTGTGAACCATTCTATATGGCAGTGTCAGGGTGAGGGAGATGTTCAGCAGACAATGAATGATTGAGTGATGATGAATGGTTCTGGTGGCACGGCCTTACCTGCCGTCTGGCTTCCTGTTAGCCAAACAGAACAACACACTAATAAGCCCTATAGAACAAATATTAAAATACTACTTATATACTACATATATATTTAACTTACACTAATTATATACTTGGCTAAGGTGGGCAAGAGAGCTTGGTGCTCGCCTGACGGTGAATGATCACCATAGATTAGCAATACCAGATAAGTATTATAAGTATTAGTCTCAATAATTTAAAATTTAATTGTATTATCGATAATTTCAAATATATTGCCTGGTTTTTTTTAATTATTATTATTAAATTATATATAATATTATTAACACTTATAGGTAAAAATATCTGTCTATTTCGTAAGGAACCTAATAAGACTTTTATTACTTGGAGTTAAATTCGATATTTGAAAGAAAAGCACAATATAAACTTAATAATTAAAATAGGTTTATTAAAAAGTTATACGTTTATTTAAAATAATAAAACACATATATGTTAAAGTGTATAATTGACAGTAAACCTATTTTATTTATTAAAGTATTTTATTTCTGTCCTGTAATATATTTTTATGAATATGTACTGATATACATATTGATAAAATATACATTAAAAATAGCTTATTGTGGGGATTGAATGAAAATCCTTCTATGAAAAATATCTAACAGTGTATGCCTGTACCACAAAATACTTTTTGTAAAGTCTAGACTATTGTTATATTTATTCCTAATAACCTTGTACCATACAAGTAAAAATCGTCATCAGTGTTGCCTGGCAGATTAGTATATCAGGTATTAGATAAAATACATACAAAACAAGAATTACGGATGTAATTTTCCCCACATAAGCATCGTTTACTTATAACAATATCAGTACTTGAAATGCACCAACAATATTTACAGACAGTGCCCATATAAAGCACAGAATGTAACAGAGAGTATGGTGTCTTACAGTCGTAAGACGGGGTGTAATGTGCACACTCACGGTGTAGGAAGCAGTCGTATTTGAAGCAGCGGCGGCAGAAGAGCGTGTGGAAGGAGTGCATGGTCTGGTCGCGCGACACGGACTCCGCCAGCGGACCGTCCAGGTTGGGGGTGCACTCCGGCAGCCGCGCCAGCGGGTCCGCCACAGATGTCAGCACAGTGTACCTGTACACCACATCGACCCTCACGTTTTGGTCTTCTGTTAGTACTAAAGCAGCGGCGTGCTGGGCCGGGTCAACGTTACCCCTCCAATTCTTTTTGCCACGCACGACCACACTGTGGAATCACCTTCCAGCAATGGTATTTCCGAACCGATACGATATTGAAACCTTCAAGAAAAGAGCTCGTTCCTTTTTAAAAGGCAGACAACGTACGTGCAATTCCCCTGGTGTTGCGGGTGCTCATGGGCGGCGGTAATCACTTACCATCAGGTGAGCCGCATGACCGTTTGTCCCCTGTGTTATAGAAAAAAAATATGGTTGAGTGCAATACTCATGAATAGGTGCTGTATGGGGACTGGTCTGTTCGGGTTACAGCCACTGATTAGACTATTTCCTTTTGACAGAAATGCAATTTTTTGCAGTCAGCTGTCTAGCACCATTATCAAGCTCTGCTTAGCTTGGGACTAGATGGCGCTTTTAATTGGTTTATTATTAACACTCACTTTTCCCGTAATTCTTGCGGTGTGCCTTTATCAGGGAACTGCGAACTGATAGCTTGGAATATGGTGAATATCGGAAACTGTTTATCAAGTGGTAAACTCTTATCTGCATCTTTAATCTCTTCTTTGTCTTTCTCTTTGTCCTTCTGTTCATTGTTTGTCTCTTTCTGTAAGTATTGTACAAAAAAAGTATTACTTACAAGATTCTTAGGGACTAAATTTTAATAAACATCAGTATCACTATATTTGTTTTCAACGGTTGCTAGTCTCAGAGATTGCATTGTCCAAATCGATTATTTTCAATATTTTTTTAATGATAATTACACAATTATCTTATAGCGCAATGGTTATTACCTCACCACTATAGCGTTATATATAATGTGACGAATTGACGCTACTTAGTTTATATCCTGTAGTATCTAGGTAGTGAGTGTAGGTGAGAGTAATAATTGTACTACATTAGTAAGTTTATATGATAGTGTCACTCAACGCAGAGACGTAACGTGGACTGCCTTACACTGAACTTAAATCTAAGTTATGTGGAAACGTAAACTAACGGAAGGGTGCCGAGTGTTGATAGATATATTACAAGTGTAGGCACAATATAAAATACATCATTCAATCAAAAATTCAATCAAGATAAGTTAAAACAATGTTTTATTCAATTGCACAATCTTACTAATAAATGTAGAAGTTTGTAAGTGTGAATAGATGAATGTTTGCTAGTCTTTGATGCAAAAACTACTGAATGGATTTTAATGAAACTTCACAATAAATTAGCTTATACATCAGAATAATTTATGCGGGTGAAACTGCGGGTACAGCAAGTAATACATACGTCATTGTCGTCCGTGGACTGCCTAGAGTCCCGATCTCGCCGCTCGTCTGCTACCTCCTCCCTGGTCTGGTAGGTGGTGAGGGCGTGCACCAAGTCCACGAACAGCTGGTCGTCTATAAACCCGCCCTCCTTGTCACCTGTCCACACCAAACATACACTTTACTCAACAGCTCTGTATTTTATTTGTTATATTTTAGTGGCATACAATGTAACACTCCGGATTTTTAGTAGCGTGGACTGATGACTCCATTTTTTTAATAGATAATAAAGGAATCATGCTCCAGCTAGCTCTAACGGTTTACGCTGGTGTAGATGATAAAATGAGCATGAGGTCAGGTCTGTTAGCCCATCGTGACAAATTCCTGGTGAATTTGTCCTTGTTCCTGGTGAATGGGCTAACTGGTAAGGTAGTCAGTTAGCCCATTGTGACAAATTCTTGACTTAATGGTTTCCAGGGAAGACATGCAGGTCAACCTGAAAAAGAATGACTTCAACATGAAGAAATCATGTGGAGATCATTCTTTTACACTGGATACCCTCGTGATAAATTGATGTTAAACTGATGATTCGTCACGATGGGTTAATTGATCTGACCTTGTGCTCGTCCTAACATCCTCCACTGCCAGAGTACACCGTTAGCGCAGACGGAAGCACCATTTCATCATTATTCATAAAAAAGCTCTGTCAGCTGACATAAGAAGAAAGTGTATAAATTTATATTTCTAATTGGTATCTCGGGTGATACCTTTATATAAACAACAAGAAAGACGGCAGTGGACTCGCCTATATATCTATATAGGCGAGTATTTGAAATATGTATACTTTATACTCCTAACATGAATCACATAAAGTGGTCCTTAAACCAAATCTTATTTATATTATAAACGTGAATGTTTGTGAGTATAGATGGATGTTTGTTACTCTTTCACAGAAAAACTACTGAACGTATTTTGATTGAAACTTTACAGTAATATAGCTTATGCATCAGAATAACATATAGACTATATATTTCACGCGTGTGACACCACGGGCACAGCTAGTGAGTCAAAAAGCGAAGAGAAGCACGAGAAGCGTGATGTAGAGTGAGGACGAAGGGCTGTGAGACGCTAAAAGAAAAGCTAGCTTTAAATATTTAATACAAAAATAGTCAGGAGCAGGATATTGCGATAAATAAAAAAAATGTGGAAATAATTCTTTTTTAACTTAAAAATATAAAGTGTGTGTGAACATATGATGTATATACTACTATAATGAGCTGAAAAAAATGTATATATGTCGTCGGTTAAAAAGAAAAATGGCAGTACTCAAAATGTACATTTTTGTCTTGTCTTGTAGGCAAGCATTTAAAAATTTTAAATTTATTTAAATTATTTTCCCTTTAAAGTTTTAAATTTATACAGAAGTATTATATATTATTTTAAAAGTATTTAGATAATGATTAAGACGGCTGGTTAATTTAATTGACTTATATAAAAGGAGGCAAGATCTTCTAATTTTGAAAAATGACATTACACAGAAGTATTACATATCATTTTAAAAGTATTTAGATAATGATTAAGACGGCGTGGTTAGGTTAATTTAATAAAAGGAGGCAATTCTAGCTTCTAATTTTGAAAAATGACATTTTTCTATTTAATCGATGATGTAAATTACCAATGTAAATTATTCTCAAGTGAAGTAAGTGGACAGAGCCAGTATTGGTATAAATACAAATTTAAAAATTTGCCTCGGTGGTCTATCTGTTTAGCAGACCGCTTTACTTCTGATGGTCGCAGGTTCGATTCATCGTACGGCGCAAATATTTGTATTCATGAGTATGATTGTTTGTATCATTCTGAGTGTTTTCTATGTATAATATGTATGTATTAACAAAATAAATGTTTATCTGTGTATTTGTATCAGTTTTCTAGTACCCATAACACAAGCTTTAAAAAGCTTAACTTGGATCTAGAGGCTGACCGAAAATGTTTAAAGATATAATCTTACCATTGCATGAAAACTGCACTATGTTTCTATAGCATGCTGTTATTAAACAACAGTCACTCGAGCAATGGCTCGGTCCACAAACAAAAACATATGATGATAAGCCAATGTACCATGCACTTTCCCGTCGTAGTTCTTTATGAGCTCCTCGATGAATGTACCATCCTGATCCAGGACCTCGTCGCCCATGTACGGGATATTGTGGAGCACCGTCTCGTCTTCTACCATAAAGTTTTTCTGCGTCGGTGCCCATGTATACATTGTGGGGATCGGACTCACCGAATTGATTATTCGTATCGGGACTTGCTGTGTTATTACAACCCCTGAAGCTGCAAGTATAAATAGAATTTATTATTAGAATAGAATAGAATAGAAAATCATTTATTCAAATTTAATTAATTTAAGCACTTTTGAATAGTCATAAATTTTTTTTTATCTACCGCTCCTTCGGAAAGCTGTCTTATCATAAGAAGAACGAGCAAGAAACTTGTGTGTTGCTCTTTTAAATAATCCTTGTAAGTTTACATTTACAAGTCGAAACGTGTGAATACAATATATATGTCTTTTTGTTGTAATATTTTATATTTATCTAAGTAAATAATAAGTAGAGAAATATACCCCGAAAAAAGAGTTTTAAAGCAAGAAAGAAAAACATTTATTGGCAACCGTTATTAACCACTATTAACACACATACATACACATATATAAGTATATGGTGATGTTAATTTAAATATTATAAAAGAAAAATTATAAACTGAAATATAAATTTAGAACATAGAGACATCTTTATTAGCTAATTACAACACACACGAGTCATATAGACCCTAATATTAAATACCTTGTACCTTTGCCTTCCTAGACAAAATAAAATACTATTTAAAAACTAGAAAATAACTGCTTTGTCACTTTCAAATTACTGTAAATAAATATAAAATATATATGATCAGCTCACCATCAGTATATGTGACCTCTGCGCGTTTCATTAAGCTTTCATGATTGGGTGCAGGTGATGGAAGAGGCCAAAAAGGCCTTCTTCCACGGTCAGGGCATTCCGATTCCCTTGTTTCAACTGCTTCTGACATTATCCTCAAATTTCGAGCCCAAGCCACTTTCACCTCGTCTGCGCGCTTAAACCTCTACGACAAAAACATTAACATCAGTTTATTTAGACCTAAATTTGACGGTGTAAGACAAAGAATTTATACTTGTTTTTTGTACCTTTACTTGGCGGAGTCGCATATACTCTGATTTTACTCTCTTTTTCCATTCTGCTGACACTTTAGATTTACTCATGTGTAAAGATTTTAATGTCACTTCTATTAAATGATCATAAAAGCAAACAACTAACGAAAGTATGTATTTATTTTATTATTTTGGTTAAATTCGGCGTTTACCGGAAACTGCCGGATCAGTGTGACCTTATTTCAAATTAAATAAGTGCTAAATACTAGTCTAAAAATTACTAAAATATAAAATCCAAATTGACGAAGTTATTAATACGCCTTTATACATTACGGTATTAAATTAAAATATAGAATCACATAATTATTACATAGAAAATTTTCAGAAAATAACATGCTATGTATTTATATTTTTTGTACCTCCTTGATAGTCCAAAATATAGATTACACTTATAGTTAAAAATTACTTGGCAGTTAGTGTATATTTTATTACTTTTATGTTTAGGCTGAACATTAATTATTACTCTGTCTTTCATAACATTTTATTTTTAAAAGAAAAATGTAAAAAAATATATTACCTTTTTTTCATTATTGTCTATGGTTTCTATTAAAAAGAAAATTGTGAAGCGAGCAACCCAATCAGCTAATGTCTTCGCTGCCATTTTATATTATATCAAATTGAGAAATATTAATTTTCCAAAAGGTGAGCATGACTATAAAGGTATATTTTAGTTACTTTCATTCATTTTTCTATACATTATTCGTACCATAAAATCAACCTTCGTATAACGTGAATCCATTCGGCTATGTATTACGTAATTTGTTGTCCCAGTCTTCATACAATTATTGACATATACCACGAAACATGCAAAACACGCGTACGAAAGTTTCTCCAGCGCGGAACGTAGAGTTGCTGTCTACACCGAAAAGTTGTTCTGTTTGTAGGTGTGTGCGTACCTACATACTGCCGCAGGTTATGCGAAGACGCTCATTTAAGTATGTCGTCGTATCGCGGCAATGGCGCGGGCGGCGCGTGGGACGGGGGCCCGCCCGGCGCAGAGTCGGAGTACCCGCAGGCCCCGCACTACGCCGCGCCGCCGCCCCGCGCCATGCCCAGCACTGACCCCTGGACCGGGGTCAGCTACAGCCAGTACGGGCCCCCGGCCAATTACGGCTACCAGTCGTACGGCAGCGGCTATGGTTACGGTTACGACTCTAATTATTATCAGAGGCCTGAATCAAACTACTATCCTAATTCCCGTGCTGCATACCCTTCCACACAGCAGGCCGGTTATGAGTATCCACAACCGCCAGGTGATAGATCACATTCCCCTGTTGAGTCCCGAAATTATAATCAACGGCGGACTTATAGATCCCAATCACGAGGTGGTTCTCCATATGAAAGAAGAGATAGATCTTATTCAAGAAATAGAGAAAGCAGTTATGAGAAATCTAAAAGACGCAAGTCTAGAAGCAGGTCCAAAGAGTCAAAATATTCTTCGAGTGACCATTCAACCTCTCGGTCTAGATCTTATTCGCGGTCTTCTTCAAGGAAAGATAAAAAGAAGAAGAGATCACCATCGTCGGATTCGTCTGCCTCTGACAAATCTTACAAGAATAAAAATAGGAGAAACCATCCCCGTGATAGTTCACTTACACCGCCTTTAAAAAATAGAAGAACTTCCAAATCTCGAAGTCGCTCTAGATCTCACAGAACTCCTAGTGTAGGTAAATCAAGTAGCAAGTCACCGAGACTACATAATTATAAAGAGACACAAAAATATTCAACAAAATACCATTCCAGTAAAGACTTAAAGATTAATGAAAGAAAACATAGGGATATTAGTACTCCACCTAGAAAGCGAAGAGATGCATTGACTCCTCCGAGGGCCCACAAAACATCAGATAGATCATCTTTAACACCGCCAAAAAGTTATAAGAAATCTGAAAGTTATGTTTCTCCAAAAAGATATAAACATAAGGAGCGAGACTTCAGCCCTTCTACTAAGAAAGGAAAACAAGGTTCTTTGACTCCCCCAAAAAGTTATGCTCGAAGCAGCTCAACTTCCAGCTCTAAATCTCGATCTAGATCTTCATCACCGCGACAATCAAAACGTAAACATCGTAGCAGCTCCCCCTCTAGTTCTAGTCAGTCATCAGCTAAATCTGGTCGATCCAGGTCCAGATCAAAACGGCGAACTACAAAAGCCATTTCAAAACGTACATCTCGGTCCAAAAGTCGGTCAAAACGTCGCTCAAGTAAAAGCAGATCAAAGTCACGTAGAAGATCGAAATCAAGAGGTAAAACTAAGACAAAGAATCCCAAAAAGTCTGTATCACCTAGTTCTCGTTCACGTAGTGGCAGCCACAGTGAGTCAGGAAGTGATGACGAGAGACGTGGACAATTTACTGTGGCAGATAGAAAGCGTTTCTGGAAACTGCATCGAACTAGACAAGAAGAAAGAGAAAAGGAAAAAAGTCCTGTAAAAGAAGTAAAACCTCCGCCAGGAGCACTCGAATCCACTCGAATAGATGATGTACAATATGGTGATCCACCTGAGGTAGAGGGACCAAACTTTGCTGAACTACTGCCCCCACCTGACCAACTCATGCAGGCTGCATCCTCATCCAAATCTAAGCCTATTCCAATACCGATTAAGAATGATGGCAGTTTCTTGGAGATGTTCAAGAAGATGCAGGGGGAAACAAAAAAAGAGGATGAGGATAAGAAACCTATAATGAAAAAACCTGTTTTACCATTCATTGGTAAAAGACGTGGTGGAAGAGTGCTTAAGACTGGTATGGTAAAGAAGGCCAAGGCAATAGATGAACAGACGGTAGACAGCACGCCTAAAGATGCATGGTCTCTGTACATGCAAGAAGTTAAAAAGTACAGGGAGACCTCTTGTGAGGAAGAAAGAAAGACCAGACCCTTGGTCAAATAGTATTAAGACTATAGTGTTAATTTTTTATTATGACCTCTTTAATGTATAATTTCACATTGACAATATTATTTTTTACTCTATAACGTGTTTGTAATCAAAAATTAGACCCCGGAACAGTTGATTTTATATTGTGGAACAGGTATTCCTAATAACAATAAAGAATTATGAAAATGTATGTGGTATTGTGTTTGTTTCCAGCAAAATGCCCGAGATCATCAAATCGGCCGCCGACATCAAAACAGCACCTTTCGACCCGCGGTTCCCTAACCAGAACCAGACAAGGTAATGTCGTAATCCATTTAGACCGTCGTTGGACGAGAGCGTGACCCTGTAAAAGATATCGAGCGTGACTCTGTCAAACCGAATTTGGCTGACATGCGACGCCTGAAAATATGTGTTATGTACATTACTAATAGAGTGCCTGGTGATGAAAACACTAAACAACCAAAACTCTCCCTCTGCCAGGAATACAATGCCAATGTAATTATTGCATATATTTATATAACCTCAAAGGATCTGCCCTATTAAAAATGAAATCTGCACCAGTGTGTATTGAAGATTTCTTAAGAGTCGGCAACGCGCACGTGACGCCCCATTAGATGGGCTGTATGCTTGTTTGTCACCATCGTAGTATAAAAAAAAGTTATTTTTCCTTGTGTTGGTAGTACTTCCTATAGAACAATCACACAATTCGTTTGATATCCCTAACCCCATATATTGAAGGAATAATGAGGGTGACAACCCTTAACAAGAACATTTGTAAGTAAATATATACTATTTGTTTATATTTATGAGTTATAAGGACGTACTAGTTATGTCTGCTTTAAATTAATAAGAAATAGCCTATGTGTTAATCCGATGCATAAGCTATATTACTATAGAGTTTCATCAAAATCCGTTCTATAGTTTTTGCGTGAAAGAGTAACAAACATCCGTACTCACAAATTTTCGCGTTATAATATTACTAGCTTTTATCCGCGGCTTCGCTCGCATTAAATCATTAAATAAGTATCTGAGAACATTACTGACTTGAACTTCATTACTGACTGCTAGATGGTGCTGAATTAGCAAAATTTGATATTTTATATAATTTTTTTTTTTTTAAATATAAATTATAATATGTTCATTCTATGTTAATAACTATAAATATTAACATTAATTAATTAATATAGATATTTAAATATATTTGTGAGTATTCGTAATGTAATGACAATTTTATATTAAATTGAATATGATTTAATTTGAATATTTGCATACCTCTAAGGGGTGCTGCATGTCATGTACTTTTATTAGTTAATACGATCCGAAACCATCATGTAGCAAGCAAATAAATAAATTATTATTATGCTCTGGGATATAAAAAAATGAACAATATGGTTATCACAGGACGATCTGCTGTTCACGTATATACACGATGTTATAACACCCCTAGTGTCTCAGGTGTCCATAGGCTACGGTAACCATTTACCATCAGATGGGCCGTGGCAACGGTGGCAAACAACCATTGTTTGCCACCATAGTAGTGTAAACTGTATGCCACTTCGCATCAGGTGGATTTTCAGCATTGTTGCTACTCCAGTTATGCACAAAAATATATATAAAACATGTGATTTCTTCTAAATACTTCCAAACAAGAGATTCACATGACCGAATACGCAGATAGAAGCTAGTTTTAAATGAACTAATATATTAAAAACGTTCACAATTATATTATTTCCTACCCCACAATGACTCCTGAGATTTCAATGGAAGATAATGGAATGGTGCAGCCCTCTGCGCTAACGGTTTACGCTGGCAGGCACTAATAGAGTATGATAGGGTGGGATGGCGTTTGTTAGTAATGTGGACTAATGATTCCATTGCTAGCAATGTACCATGTCAGGTCGACCTCCACGCGGTTCCCCCTGGAAACCATCGTGTTAAATTCTTGGTGAATTTGTCACAATGGGCTAACTGACCTGACCTCATGCTCATCTTATCATCCTCCACTGGTGCCCCGCCAGCGTAAACCGTTAGCGCAGGCGGGTGCACCATTCCATTATCATCCACAAAAAAAATGGAGTATGATAATGAAGTCTGACCTGACTTGCCCATAGTGGCGAATTTACCAGAACCTGACAACGATAGTTTCCAGGGTCCCTCTGGAGGAGTGTAGGAGTCCTCCGTGTAGTTAGGTTAGTTATCCGTGGTAAATGCTTTAGGAATTTATGACAAAGGTTTCTAGGGGGAACCGCATGGAGGTCAACTTAACATGGTTCAGTGCTCTCTATATACTCATTATTGGGGTCATCAGTTCTCATCTTACAATCCCCATCCCAGGCATGTGTATGCTGTTACAACATAATATATATATCCAATGTTATTCTAGATTGCTTAGAAAAATCAAAAGAAATACATATAATAAATTTTACCAAAGAATACTAAATGATATACTGGAATTACCTAAATATATTTAAGATATCTGTTAAATCATATTGAGCAGTCTTTTATTTACTAAACGATTATTTAAATGACAAACGTACATGGCAATAGTTGTTCATACACGAGGTTTTCATTTAATGTTAGATACCTATAGGTACAAGTAAACAATCTGATTTTTAATAAAAACTTTAGTTGAATTTCTTGCTAATTCTTCTCAACTGGATCTGTATACTGAACTGGACGATAGGGAAAAAATATTAATACAAAAAACTTGATGTTCATAAGCGGGTAAAATACATGAATAAATAATTTTTGATTTGAAAGGTTTCAAATAGTGAAAGTATTTCCCAAATTTATTTTTCTCATAACAATATCCGCTTTCTCAATAATGATATTAATATAGATGAAAAATTAAAGGCAAAATTTATAAAAATATATTATTATCATACTTGAGGCCTCGGTGGTCAAGAGGTTTACCACAGTGCTTTACTTCCGATGGTCGCGGATTCGATTTCTTTGAAGCATGAATACAAACATTTGTATTCATGGCTAGGATTATTTGTATCGGTCTGGGTGTTTACTATATATAATATGTATGTATTTACGAAAAAAATGTATTTGTATCAGTTACCTAGTACCCATATTACGAGCTCTGTTTAGTCCGGGACTAGATGGTGCTGTGTAAATTGTTGTAGGTTATTATTATTGTTATCTGTATCTGAATATCGGATTTATGTTTCCAGACATTGCTACCAGAGCTACCTAGATTTCTACCGTTGCCAGAAGGTACGCGGCGAGAAGTACGAGCCATGCAACTACTTCAAGAGGGCATTTAAGTCCCTCTGTCCCAACGAGTGGATTGACAAATGGGACACCCAACGCGAATCGGGCACATTCCCGGGCAGAATTTAAGCTGTACCATAGCAAATGTTAATTTATGCAAGTCTAATTTTATTTTAAACTAGTATTGTGCGTGATATAGGCAATATAATGAGTTGATTACCATTCTTGTTTTATTGTATTTTGCATATATGTATTAGTATATTTTTTATGGATGATAATGGAATGGTGCACCCGCCTGCGCTAATGGTTTACGCTGGCAGGTATCAGTGGAGGATGATAAAGCCAGGCCAATTAACCCTTCCTGGCAATTTCACCAGGAGTTTACCACGATGGTTTCCAGTGGGAATCGCGTGGAGGTCAACCTGATTGCTAGCAATGAGGTTATTAGACCACGTTCCTGACAATCCTCACCCCTTCTAAATATGTATGTATTTCCAAAAATGTATTTAAGTATTTATATCCATTGTCTACCTATAACACGAGCTCTGCTTAGCTTGGAATTAGATGGATGGATAAATATTGCATTTTATATATGGAATTGTAAATGCTGTCGATCCACCTAATGGCAACTGTCGCTTATATTCCTGAAAGGAACAACTGATACGATGGCCGTGGTACTTTGAATGTGTTGTAATTCCGGAAGGTTTTTTTTAATGGATGATAATGGTATGGTTTACCCTTGCTACTGCGCTGACGGATTACACTGGTGGTGCACCAGTCGAGGATGATAAGATGAGCATGAGTTCAGGTCAGTTAGCCCGTCGTGGTAAATTCACCAGGAATTTGTATCGATGGTTTCCGGGGGGAACCGCGTGGAGGTCAACCTGATATGGCATATTGCTAGCAATGGGTGATCAGTTCACATTACTAAAAATTCCCTTCATCCTATTTCCGGAGGGTTAAAATAAAGCCTACATAATCTCACTACCCTATTTTTCAAAATAGAGATCTTTTCAAGAATTGCATTCTTGCGAATGCGAAATGGGCGGATTGAATTGGATGGAGGATCGGTTGGAGGGGAGCGTATTAAAAAATTAGAAACTTGTGTTTCGGACGTCCAAAGGCCGGTAACCGTTTACCATCAGACGGGCCGTATGCTTGTTTACTAGCCTCCTAGTATAATAAAAAAGGAAACAAAAGTACAATATATTAGATTTATTTATTGGAATTGGAGTGTTTATATGGGTCCAGGGAACGCGCCCTTGTCTCTCAGCTCGTCCCAGTGAGAGATCCATTGATTTGGGCAGATGGTCTCGAAGTACCGTTTGAAGATCTTACAGTCGTCCACATCTCCGAGCAGCCGGGTGCACTTGTAGTAGTCACAATAGTTGTCGTAACACGCTCTAAAATTAAATTTGAAGTTAGGACAGGGCTCCAATGGTCACGGTTTTTTTAATGGGTTTTTTAAATAGATAATACTGGAATGATGCACACGACGCCTACGCTAACGGTTTACGGTGGCAGGGCAGTACTGGAAGAGGATAAGATGAACGTGAGGTCAGTTCAGTTAGCCCATCGTGACAAATTGACTTTATCATGATGGTTTCTAGTGGGAACTGCAGACATGGTACATTATTAGCAAGGGTGACCCGCCTGCGTGAACGGTTTACGCTGGTAGGGCACTAGTGGAAGATGATAAGATGAACATGAGGTCAGTTCAGTTAGCCCATCGTGACAAATTCACCAGGACTTTATCATGATGGTTTCTAGGGGGAACTGCAGACATGGTACATTATTAGCAAGGGTGACCCGTTTGCTAGCAAATGTTAGGTTTTTTTTTATTGATGATAGATGTAAGATGAAATCGTTCACGCAGGCGGCGTGAACGATTTACGCTGGTAGGGCACTAGTGGAAGATGATAAGATGAACATGAGGTCAGGTCAGTTAGCTCATCATGACAAATTCACAGGGCTTTACAGAACTCACAGGACTTTATCACGATGGTTTCCAGGGGTAACTATAGATATGGTACATTATTAGCAAGCATGAGCCCTTGCTAGCGGATCCCATAACTAGCAATATACCATGTTAGGTTGACCTCCACGCGGTACCCTCTGGAAACCATCGATCATATATCATCCATAAAATATAAAATAACTCTTTGCTAGGAAATGTTGTTTCACAGTCCACTTTATTTGACCCTTCTCCACGAATACAAACATTTGCATGCAACAACAAATGTGTTGCATATTATTTAAGTATTTATTGTTACTGTGATTTGAAAATTTCAAATTCATTCTTTCAAAGACCTTTCGTTGTGGGTGCATTGTTACTTACCTTGTTTGATTTGTGAAAGGATACCGCGGGTCGATTCGTATCGTCCTGAATTCTTGATCGCACATATTGAACTATAATTAGGAAATAATTGTATATTTTTATATAAAACGATGTCAATATGACATACAATAAAACAAATGAATAGTAAGTACTTATATATTTTTCTATGCAGCTCAGATTTAAAACTATAAAACAATAGAGGCTCTGATATGAACAACAAACTTTTTTGATAAAATTATACAGTAATAATTAAAATTATAATAGAATTTCTCAGAGTCTATTCTCTCTGGTTGCTTTTAATGTTGGCGATTCACGATCACCGTATCATCATCTACTGTTGCTCCGCCAGCGTATACTGATAGCACAGGTGGGTGCACAATTTAATTCAAATTCAAATACAAAAATCATTTATTCATGTAGGACATTTTAGCCGCTTATGAGCGTAAATTTTTTTACATTATAATTTTAATTTTTTCACTTTTCATATGTATGAGAATGGAATGGTGCACCCGCCTGCGCTAACGGTTTACGCTGGTGGGGCACCAGTGGAGGGTGATAAGATGAGCATGAGCTCAGGTCTGTCAGCTCATCTTCGCAAAACTCAATTTACCACGATGGTTTCAGACAAATATGTCCAACAATAGGTTATTACTCCACATTACTAAGAATCGCCTTATCCCTATTAATATATATTATTTTTAACTATCCCACGGGAACTCTTTAATTTTCCGTGATTAAAAGTATCTAAGATGTTGACCGGGGGTGTATGCTTTCTGCATGCAAAATTTAATTTAAATCAGTTCAATCAGAATCAATCAGACAGTTATTACGGTCAAATATAAATACACAATAAGATTAAATCAGAATGTAAGTCTTGGCTAAGTCTATTCTGAAATTGGTTAATCTAGTTGTATATATTAATTTTGTACCTTACTTATATCTATATAAGGATGCATTTTGTTTGGTCGATACTATTATCAACCAATAAAAATAAACATCCTAAACCTACATAAGTCATTAGATATGCACTATTTTGTACAATAAAGATCGATAATTTATTCATAAGTATGATACATCGATGGCCGCAACTAAGTGCTCAGTTTACGAATGTACCCGGAAAGCTGCAGTCCTCGATGAATGGCGCCGTATTCCCAAAAACCTCGCTCATGGTGATTCAAAATGTTGACCACGACCATTCTGACAAGAGTGTACTAAGAAGAAGAATGACACATCGATACATACCGGTATCGATTCTTTTGTATTATTTATTGCCTTTATTTGTTATTATTATTAATATATAATTTAATACACACTTAACACGTCGTCTATACATATAAATAAAATTGGAATGTCTGTTTGTAATATTTATATGAATATAAATATGGTATATACGCCAAAATAACACTTTTTACAATTTTTGACTGTCTGTCTGTTTGTTCCGGCTAATCGATTGCTGAGCCGATTTTGACGGGACTTTTTTTGGCAGGTAGCTGATTTAATGAGGAAAAATTCTCTAATTAACTTTTTTGTTAAATTCCACGCAGACGAAGTCGCGGGTACAGCTAGTTTATAAATATATATATAAGGTCAAATTTATAATTAACTATTTCATATTTTTTTAAATAAGTGACAATGACTCATGTAGTTACGTTTTAATAAATAAATGAAGTTTAAACAAACTTTCTGTAGTCAAATTGTATTAGTAGTTTTACTACAAGATACTATAATTACCAGTCAAAAAGTACACCAGTAAACATATCACAAGAAAACGTAATAGGTATCACACCGAACACGTATCGATATATTTTCTAAGGAATCAATCATTATGAGAGAAATAATACCGAAAGGTATCGATATTTTATTCACATCTCTATTAGGAGTAGATATGTACCGACACCACTTACTATGAAAATTGAATCAGTATCATACTAAAATGTATCGATACATTTTCTATACGATAACAATTGCGTTATGGGATACTCGATACTCGCTACCGAAGTAATCGATAATTTATCCACATCTCTATTAGGAGTCGATAGATACTAATACCACTAACTATGAAAATTAAATCGGTATTATACTAAAAAGTATCGATACATTTTCTATAGAATATTGAGACTTTCGTTAACAATAACTAACGATTGCGTTATAGGATAAATACTTAATACCGAAAGATATCGATACTATATCCACATCTCTATTAGGAGTCAATAAGTATGGCTAAGTCAATTCTATCACATATTTCAGGCGATTTATTATCAATGGATATCGCTATCGGAGTGCTTCCCGCTGGACACGCTCACATACTGCTGCTGCCTGTGCAGGATGCCCAAGCATTGCAGGAGGCATTGCATATTCGCCGCTGATGTCGCCTGGAATCAATACACACATAATTACAATAGAACAGAATCATTTATTCAAATAAACTTACATTGAAACACTTTTGAATAATCATCACATTTTTTCAATCTATCGCTCATTCGGAAAGTCTCATCTCAAGCAAGAAACTTGCGTTCTAATGCTGTTGGCCGCAGCTGGCCTTTACAGCTTCACCGGACGTTAGGGGGCGAGTGTAGATGGCACTCCAAACCCGCGGAAGGACTTATGGAGCGGCGGAAGGCCAACTCCTGCCTGACGGATACGACTTTAGTCTTGTCAAAGACTATAATTCTATGCGTGTGTTACACACATGGTGGTATGTGTAATGTTTCTTTTTTATTGATTAAAATGTACTTTTTTAATAGCTGTATTATAAATACCTTCAAAAGCAACAGGTCAGGATCAGTGTGCGGGAACGGCGAGTCTGATGACTCTATACATCTCGCCAAAGCAGCATCGCTGTGAAAGTGGTATTTAAAATTATTTGCCTCTCTTTTCAGTATAATAGTGGTGAAATTTATACTGTGTGTGATTGAAAAGATATGTCTGTGCTTGCACGTAGATTAGTGGTGTGTGATTGGTGTTATATTTATACAACATAATCTAAGGCACATATAATGAGCATTAAAGATTTCACCTCAATTCTGTGGCCTGTAGCTGCTGCCTCGCTGACGCCATGGCGTCGTGGACAGCAAGCTGTTCCCGGGGTTGTAATGGTGGGTTGGCTCCCATTGCCTGTAATTTATAAATTCAAACACATATCCTTTATTCGCGGGTTCGATTCCTCGCACGGCACAAACATTTGTATTCATGAGTATGATTGTTTGTATCGGTCTGGGTGTTTTCTATGTATAATACGTATGTATTTACGAAAAAAAAATTTATCTATGTATAATATATCTAGTACCCGTAACACAAGCTTTATATAGCTTAACTTGGGACTAGATGGCTCTGTGTGAATTGTCCTGAGATTATTATTATTATTATTAAAAACAAAACAAATAAATAAATTATTAAGATTGAGATATATAAAGTTATTTACTTTAGTGTGTATTTCGGCTATTGCTCGCAGACTGTTCACCCATTCCTGCCTGGCTCTGGCATCTGTTGCTCTCAACTTGAGCATATCACCAGACGCACAGTTGATGGTGAATGTGCGAGAGTCTTCATCACTGGGACATATCACCGCTGCAGCCAGGTGTGCCTGTTCCAAATATACATGTTATCCACACGGTTCGCCTCTGGAAACCATTGTGATAAATTCCTGATGAATTTGTCATAATGGACTAACTTCCTGCTGAGGTTTTCCCACGAGACTACAGCATGGGGTTTTTCAAGAAGGGTATATGAAGGTTTTTTAAGGGTTGGCAATGGGCATGTAATATATAGGTATTTCAGGTGTTTCAGGTGTTCATAGACTACGGTAACCATTTACCATCAGATGGCCTATATGCTTGTTTGCCACCATTGAAGTATAAAAAAAAACTGACCTGACCTCATCATTCATCTTATAATCCTCCACTGATGCCCCACCAGCATAAACCAATAGGACAATTCCATTATTGTCAGTAAAAAAAAAAATGCATATCAGTCAATCAATAATTCTTTACATAGTAAAAATAAATTAGGAAACAGATTTTAACACAGTTTTTAGCAATGTATAGATAACCTTCCTCAAAGGAATGGACTATAAAATGTAAAAAGATTTTTTTGCTAAACTATCAGGCATTGTTTTCTTTTTTTGAGGATGATAATGGAATGGGGCACCCGCCTGTAACCAGTGGAAGATGATAAGATGACCATGAGGTCAGATCAGTTAGCCAATATGACAAATTCACAGGGAATTTATCACAATGGTTTCCAGGCGGAGCCGCGTGGAGGTCAACCTCAGCAAGCAATGGGATCATTACTCCACATTACTAACAATCCTGTTCCCCCTCAGGCGTTATGTTGTACAAAGAAACATACCTTCAGCTTTCATTTATTAGATCATTATAGATTAGAATAAGCACAACACACCTCTCCTCTGGCCGGCTGTCCTGGTGGTATACTATCTCCAGGTCCATCATACAAGTAATAAGAGAGGACACCAGTTTCAGGATCCACCGCAAACCACCGTTGCTGCCACCCCTTAACAACGTTTGTGTATTTATAAAGCTGACCCGATAAGGGTCTATGAGAACCAGATCCCAGGCTCGACGTTTTCATCATTTTAATTTCAATAAAATTTATAGAAACACACAAAACAAATTCTGATAATAATAAGCACAGATAATTAGCTAATTGTCGTCTGACTGTGTGACTGACACAGCAAAACAATGATATGTCAGTCAGTGACTGTGACGCGCATAGACGCCGAGTATTTTTTTATTATAGCCCCAGCGATTACACTTGTTATTAACCATTTTCTAGTTCATTTTTATAAAACGGGAAAATCGCGTGTTTCAATAAAGTGGTAAATTAGGGACTGCATTACAGGGTCAGGATCAGGAGTGAAAATGGTTCGGAAGAATATATTCTATGTACCTATATGCATAATTGTAATTACTTTGATAATGAAAATTAGCTAGAGCACGTATTTATCCAACCACAGGTCAACTTAATCACGCTGTGCTTGTACTCGAAATTTTGTTGCTTATGACCAAGCAAAGAATAAAATCATTTATTCAAATAAACTTACACTGAAGCACTTTTAAATAGTCATCACATTTTTTTAAATCTACCGCTCGTTCGGAAACCTGTCTCATCACAAGAAGAACGATCAAGAAACTTGTATGTTGCTCTTTTAAATAATTTTATACATACTTTACAATTTAAGTTTATGAATACAAACTACCGATTACCACTAATTCAATTGAATACACAACAACTAGGTAAACTATTAATAAGAGGAAATTAGTCATAGTGATTAGAAAGAGTAAAGTAAATATTCAAAAAGGTTATGACTTTCTATAAATGCATTCACATCACTAATATGTCAGTCAATAATTGTCATTCATTGATTGACAGATAGTATTTTTTAAAAAATGATATCATCCACTTGTATAAACTTGTTTTTATTTATTGCATGACTTACTTTATGTTCCTGATATCTGAATA
Organism: Achroia grisella; assembly: GCF_030625045.1. Classification (NCBI taxonomy): domain Eukaryota; kingdom Metazoa; phylum Arthropoda; class Insecta; order Lepidoptera; family Pyralidae; genus Achroia; species Achroia grisella. The sequence goes on along the minus strand of NW_026712882.1, from coordinate 3,176,486 downwards.
ATTGTTGATTCAACTGCATTCCAATACTTTAATATACACCACAGTTTGTAATCCGTTATTGTAACTTTATGTAGTGTAAAATGGTTTTTAAACTTGTAAGAACTGATTCCGAAGACCCCTATAAGATACAGCTTGAAATTGGTACCCATTTGATTGGAAGGGGTAAATTCCTGAATGTAAGTATAAATACTTTATTTAAATTGGTATTAAATTATAAAGTATACTATATCGATTTATGTTGATGTAGAGGTCTAATCAAATCGTGACTAAAGATTAGATATAGGACATCTAATCTTTCATATTTATATTAGTAATATCATGATATAGAAATAATCTAGTTTAAGTTTACGAGGGATTATCAGGCCTTAGCAATCAACTAACCCAATATACTGTATCTCTGGTAACCAAATTTTATTCTGTATTAAAAATAAATTCATGTTTATGTTTATCAACTAGCTGTTCCCGCGACTTCGTCTGCGTGGAATTTAACTTCTAGAATAAAAATAGTTTAAGTTACTCCTTATTACATCAGCTACCCACCAATAAAAGTCCCGTCAAAATCAGTCCAGCCATTTCAGAGATCAGCCAGAACAAACAGACAGACAGATAAAAAGTGTAAAAAAATATATTTTGGTATATGTGCCGTATTTATATTCATGTGCATGTAGTAAAAACAGTTATTTCAATATTACAAACAGACACTCCAATTTTATTTATATGTATAGATAACAAATCAGATTATCTGGTAGAGGCTAGTGATCGAACTCTTTCAGTACTGTACTGTAGTGAGTCTAGAATTACTACAGCCCATTATTATCCATTAAAAAGACTATACATTTAAGTTTTTATTATGTTTTATTTTTTTAGTGCGACGATAAAAGAGTGTCCCGAAACCATGGAGAATTACAAGTCAGTGAAGATACAGTCATCATTAAAGCGGTGAGATACTAATATTAATATATATAACCCAGGATGACATACAGCACTTAGCGTCTAGTCACAAACTAAGCAAAGCTTAAAGGTCACTAGGCAAGGATAGACATATATATATTCCTTTTTTTAAATACATACATAATATTCATGGAAATCAACTAGACTAGACCAATACAAATAATCATACTCATGAATGTAAATGTTTGAACTATGTAAGGTATCAAACCCGTGACTATACAAGGCAAGTTAATGTGCTAAACTGTTGGACCACTGAAGCTGTTTACTGAAAATATACTTTTACTATTCAGTATGCAATGAGGTCCTGAGTTCAATTCCCAATTTAAAAGATATAAGTGCTTAGTTTTTGTTATAGGAGTTTCAGTGCTCTTTATTTTTCAAAATATAATGATAAAAAAAATCTGTCAATGTTAAATATTCATACACCTAAACACAATTGTCTATATGTTTCAAAGGTTTATATACTCAGAAATTTAAGAATTTAGGTACTTTGTTGTTTACTAAAATCAAACCCAGGGCAATATAAAAAAGAAATTAAAATGACTGAACTTTATTTAAGTCAAGAAACACACATGTTGTCGAAGAACCCTGAATTATAGATTATTTTGTAATAAATGTGTATTATAAATTGTTTTGTTATTTTACAGCTACATCAAAACCCATGTTTCTACTTAAAAAAAGATAAAGAAGGCACACAGAATACAGAAATATTAAGGCAGAATTGTAGTGTAGCCCTCAATAATGGGGATAAATTTGGAATGTTGCCAGACTCCTGTTGGTACGAAGTTTTATATTGTACCATCTCTGATGTGAATAAAACACCTGAAGATCAGGGAGTTGATGAAAGTGACAGGTATACAGTAAACACAGAGATAATGGATGACAATGTGATAGTCGAGCATTTTGATGAAGAAAAAGAAAAAAGACCAAAATGCAATGATGCACCAGCATCTCCGTCTCTTTTAGATTTTGATAAAGAAAAAGAACCTCCAAGAACGAAATACGATGAAGGTGATACATCAGAATCTGCATCTCTGTTAGGTATGTATGATAATAGTGGGGATTTATTTATTTGACAGCCTCCATGGTCTATCCTTTACACCAGCTTGCTTCTATTGGTCGCGGCAAATTCGATTCCTCTCACGATACAAACATTTGTGTTCATGAGTATGATTGTATTGGTTTAGATATTTTCTATGTATAATATGTATTTAGAAAACAATGTATGTATTTATATTAGTCGTCCAGTGCTAGTATTAGGTGGCGCTGTGTGAATTGTCTGGGGATATTATTATTTATTGAACCAGAAGAATATTGCAAAGAATATAAATTACTCTATAATTTCTCTTCTTTGCAATATACTTGTAGGTGAACAAATTATCACATTGTAAATTTCTGTAAATAGTGAAGTCTTAGCTAGTACAGTATGTCTTAACTGCTGTACGTAATTTCTAAAAAGAAAATTAAGATCCCTAACAAATGTCGCATGTGAATCCAATGTAACTTGTTATATCTTTAAATACATAGTATAAAACAAAATCACCATCACTGTATGTTCCCTTATATCTTTTAAATTACGCAACGGATTCTAATGCACTTTTCAGCAATAAATAGAGTGTTACAAGATCGAGATTTATATTTATAGAACATGCGTGTTATTCTATAGAACAAACTGCGAAATTCAAAGATTTGTAGGTAATGCATCTATGTGAAATCGGAATGAGTCACTTGTACTGTATAAAAGCAATTTATTTATTTATTTATTTATAATTGCACATAAATTTACATATGATAAATTAACAATACACATAGACTCTGTTTAAAGAGTATGGCAATTTCGTAGATGACTCATTCCCATAATGAAATTTAAAATTTAGATCTGTTGTAGTGTCTAGTTAGCTCCTATTGTACGTTTGTTAAAAATTCTTTTACTGTATAGTAAGCTTTGTCGATCAGTAGTTCTTTAAGCCTTATTTTAAATAAATTGCAATTGCATTTCAGATGAACACCCCATAAAAATAGAAGCAACCCTAACAACAGATAATACAAGCAAGAATAATGATGGTGAAGCAAATGACGAAAATGCTATAAAAAGATGTCATAGTCCAACACAAAACAGTGATGATGCGTCTACAAAAAAGGTGAAGACCGAAGAAGACATTAAGCAAGAAGCAGAGGATGTACAGCCTGGACCCAGTAATGATCAATTGGTACAGTACACCAACCTAGATTATTGTAGTCAATTTATTATTTACTACCTTATCTGTCAGTCCGCTTAATAAAATAAGGATGCACATATTATTTCACTTTCCTTCTATAATTTTCATCATTCAGAGAACTTACGTCTCCTCACATTCAAACGTGATAGCAACACTTTCAATCGGAATTTTCCCGTAAATATATATATATTTTGCTGTACTTGGAAATAGTTGCCAAAGTACCTTTATGCATGCAATTGCAAATGCAAGTTTCATATAATCCTTCATCAGGGATGAAAATTATATGAAACTTTGTAGATAGATCCCCTATTTTATCCCTTTGGGGGTAGAATTAATCAAAATCCTCATAACACGTCATAACATCTGCCTGCATGCCAAATTTCAGCCCAATCCGTCCAGTGGTTTGGGCTGTGCGTTGATAGATCACTATGTCAGTCACCTTTGGGTTATATATATTTAGATTAATCTACATGTTAATGTGACAATTTGTTTTTTTAATATTCTGTGTGATTTGCAATCTGCCATTAATTATCAACTTTTTTTTTTCAGAATGCTAATGATACGTCTCAGGATAAAAAATCTCCGCCTACTCCAGCAAAACCACAACAATCTCAATTGCGGGAAAGGTGTATATATGGTGCTAGCTGTTACAGGTATTTAGTATGGCACATTTCATTTTATTAATATAGTTCAACGAGTTTTAGCATGAGTAATTTTATGGTAATTACCTCTCTCGATGTTTAGCTACATTTTTTAATAGATGATAATAGAATGGCACACCTTACGTCTGCGATAACGGTATATGCTGGCGGGGCACCAGTAGAGGATGATAGGATGAGCATGAGGTCAGGTCAGTTACCACAACGTTTCCAATAGTAGTAATCCTAACCTAACGTTAAGTAATCTTAACCTAATGTTTTAAACTATTGTGTGAATAAGTCACACAATAGTTAAAAACATTTAATTTAAAAAAAATCTTTAACCTATTGACGGGTGCGTAATCGTCGGTAGTGCGTAGTGTAACGTCGTTACGTAATGATATCTGCGCGTGACTGAACTGCGATCAAGCCTTCCTCTCGAATCACTCTATTATTTATAAAAAGGGATACGAAGTTTTACCTTCACGTATTTCAATATTTCGTAATGCAATTCTTGTTTACAGGAGAAACCCTCAGCACAAGACGCAGTTCAGTCACCCGGCGGACGCGGACTGGGGCGGCGGCGAGCGCGGGGAGTGTCCGTGGGGCCGCGCGTGCCGCCGGCGCGACCCCCGCCACTGGCAGATACACCAACACCCGCCCGGCACGCAGCCGCCACCGCCGCACGCCAGACCAGGTCCGTATGTCATAACGGGATGGCACTCGTTAACTTTTTTTTAATTTTTCGACGATGGCAGCAACCATCCATATTTAGATTTTCGTAACTTCGTCTGCATCACACTTATATGACATTTATCATTTATTTCGCCCAATTTACATAATATCTTTTTAATTATAGCCTGTTAATTATTCTGATGTATAGCTCTATTACTGTAAAGTTTCATCGAAATCGAATTCTGTAGCTTTGCTTGAAAGATTAGCAATCATCCGGCCATCGTCCATCCATACTCACAAACTTTCGCGTTTATAATATTATGACCCTCGTAACTTTTTTTTAGACTACGATGGTGGCAAATAAGCTTACGGCCCATAATTAACTCTGCATGCCATTTTCCTTATTTTTGCAACATCTTTAATCGCAACTTCGCTCCTATTGGTCATAGTGTGATGCTATATAACCTAGTCTCGGTCAGTGGGCTATCCAACAGTAAAAGTTCAAAATCAAACACGTAGTACTAGAGATCACACCAACTTACAACCGATGGTCGCGGGTGCAATTCTTCGGACGGTACAACAGTGCGGTTTCAGACGAGTTTCCTCCCGCGTACACTTAGATTGTGGAATGAACTTCCTGCCGAGGTTTTCCCACGAGACTACAGCATGGGGTTTTTCAAGAAGGGTATATTGAGCTTTCTTAAGGGTCGGCAACGCGCAAGTGATACCCCTGGTGTTTCAGGCGTTCATAGGCTACGGTAACCATTTACCATCAGATGGGCCGTATGCTTGATTGCCATCGTAGTATAAAAAAAAAAAACAATTTGCAATCAGTTCCAACATGTTGATGTTTTGCAGCTAGATAATAAAGCACAAGGATATTGTGCTTTATTAGATATTTATTAATATAATATAATAAATATAATAACGTCAGACGTTCAAATGCTATATTGTTGCGATACAATATAGTAACATTTGAGGCGATGGGGATTGTTAGTAATGTGGACTGATGATCGCTAGCACTGTACCACGTCAACTTGACATCCACATGGTCCCCCTGGAAATCATCGTGATAAAATCCTGGTGAAATTGCCACAAAGGGCTAACCTGAACTCATGCTCATCTTATTTATTTATTTATTTAAATAACTTTAATGCACGTCATACACAGGTAAAAAGTACATATGATGGACTTAACACCTAATGGCATTTTCTACCAGTCAACCATGAGTTGTGCATCTTATCATCCTGATCTCACTGATATTTTGCCATTTTCATCCATAAAAAATATACAGTAACATGTTTGTGCAGCCTTTTACAACACAACAAATCGAAACTAGCATCTTTGTATAAGAAAACAAACCGAACAGATTTGACACATTTTGTTTGTTTTCGGTGTGTCTAACAGTAAACTTATGTTTGTTCCCAACAGGTATGCAACTAGTCCAAAGAAACGGTAACATATTCTACATAAACGCACGCGCCGTAAATTTTTACGACGATCATTTCCAAGTGGAGGACTCGGACGGGGACAGTGTCGATTACGACTACGAGTTTTAATCGCGGACGGACGGACATTGTGATATATATATAAAACCAAATCGTGAAATATTTATTTTTAAATTATTTTCTAAGAGGCAATCTTTATAGCAGGTAATAGGAGAGTAAGAAAACGTAGTGATGACACCCCGCCTCAAGATCTTATATTGCACGGGAAAAGATTGAGAAAGACTATTGATATACCGAAATGGAGCGATTCAGAATCAAATAGTGACCCGTACGAAACTGATGGTTCTGATGACTGGCAGCCGTCGTCGACTAATGACACAGAGAGTCAATATACACAAGACATTGATGATTGAATTGTTATAATGAAACGTGAAATAAATTGTTGATTATACATTAGTTTTATTTAATTACTTGAGGCTTGTTCCGTATACAGGTATGTGCTCGGAATTGTGTTAGTTTTTTATATATTAGCACAACCAGACCCGGCCATGCGTTGCTGTGGCTAAGGTTCGTCGTAAGGTAAAATAATATTGCAACTATAAATTGAGGTGTAAGCTATCCTATCTTTTGTTGAATCAAATTGCACACAATGTCCAAATCAAATTTGCAATCTACTCCAATGGGGATAAACAACGTGATATGTAATTTATGTAATAATGCTAAAAAAATAATGTAATTTCACATGGTGAAAAATTTTCTGAAATCGGTTTTATGGTTCCCGATTTTGCTTTACGAAACAATGTACATATTTAAGAATACGCCTCAAATATCCATTATAGAGAGCTATACCGATATGTGAGGTGTATCATCATCACCATTACATATTATAAAACAAAGTCGCTGTCGCTGTCTGTCCGTCCCGATGTATGCTTAAATCTTTAAAACTACGCAACGGATTTTGAAGCGATTTTTTTAATAGATAGAGTGATTCTAGAGGAAGGTTTATATATATAATACATGTACACCCGGGCGAAGCCGGGGCGAGTAGCTAGTTTTTTATATTTTAATATTAGTATTTTTACTACATGTTTGTTGTGTAACACGTTTCATGAAAGTGCGTTAGCTTCACTTTTACTATTTATAAGTCAAAAATTGCTTCATAGATTTTTATAATCTTTGATTTGTTCGTGTCTCTTCCGTTCAGAATAGCACAACTACAAATATTAACGTAAAAAATATATGACTTCTAAATAGTAAATAATGACATCTAGAAAACGAATATTCTAAATTAAATACTCATTATTCAACATAATTATAATTTAATCTACACTTAATTATTAATTAGTAATATCCTTCATCATCAGACAGATGAGTGCTGTTGTCCCAGTCCTGCTGCAGTGTAGTCTGTGGTACTATATGGGTCAAGGGCGCCTCCCCACCTCGAACGTGCAATGCATAAACTGCCCCCTCAACCTTTGCCACATTGGCGCGGGTTACGTTTATTTTGCGGCACAATTCTTTGCCCATACTAAAAAGACCTGAAATGCAGACATTTTTATGTTTATTATTGTTTATTCTAAGATCTAAAATTATTAAGTATTAGCAGATTTTTAGGTGTACATAGGTTATGGTAACCGTTTACCACCAGTTGGGCTGTCATATGCTGATTTGTCACCATCATAGTACAAGAAAGACTAAAAGTTTTTTTTTATTGCATAATCAAGATAGTAAATTAAGATTTTCTATTTAGAGAGCTGAAAAAAAAAGTAAGTAATTTTAAATGTAATGTAAAAATAAATGTAAAACAATATTGTTCATTATGAAAGATTTTTATGATCAGTACAATAAGCTTCTAAACTAAGAAAAAAAAACTGTTATTGAACGATAAAATATACTTCTCAGAAAAGATTTGTCTGATATTTTTTGAATAGTTTATATTCCATACTTTTTTATATGCTACAATGGTGGCAAACAAGCATAGGACTCATCTGATGGTAAACAGTTCACTGTTACAATCAGGTAGCATATGGACACCTGAAACACCAGGGTTGTCACATTTGCATTGCCTAACCCACTGGTAAATGGCAACAAATGAGAGAAATATATGTCACATCATAGTATGGCAATTACAGCCTTAATGGCAATATAGGTACATCTATTTTTTAATTTCATGTTTAATATACATTAAGTAATTCAATTGAGTTTCTTACCAGTTCTTCTTAATTGGATCTATATACTGAATGGGATGGTAGGGAAAAAATTATAAAAAATTATGTTCATACCTGCCTAAAATTTCCTACATGAATAAATTATTTTTTTATTTGAATTATTTATATTATTAACCTGGGTTTTAACATGAATAATTTTATGGCAAATAAAGATATTCTTTTATTTACCATAAAATTATTCATATTAAGACTAGTTAATAATATAAATAATAGGTACATCTATATATTTATTCTAATTTACATATATGATGTCTAATACTATACCTAAATACCCAGTGTACAGATCTCTCACAACTTGGCAAACATGAACACATTCAGCGCTATCACCACTAGATATTGTGTTTATAGCTCGTCTCATCAGCTCCCCAGTCAGATCCGCTATACCCAACATATAATCACCATGTGGCATCATTGTCACAACTGTCCTTTCTGTCTCAATCCCATCAACTTCCTCGGTTATTTTGTATGTGAGTTCATTCTGTACATCTTCATATGGAATGATAACTTTCTTCTCCATTAATGAGCATAGTGTCCTAGCCTCAATGAACTCCTGGAAACCAGCTGTAACAGCTCTTGAATGTAAATATGCTGGACTGTTCTCCAGCTCTATACCAATGGCTTTTAGAGATCCATTGATCAGTTTTTTCAGTCTATCATTCGCATCTTCTACAGCTTTCTTTGTTGCTTCTTCACTGTTCCAAACAAATAAATTTACATAGATATTTTTTTAAACTGAAACATAAATATTTAGAATACATAATTGACATGTCTCCTTAATCAATATTTATACTCACATTGAGTGTGGCAGATTTAATCAGAACCTTCACCTTTCTTTTTATAATAATGATGGATTGTAAATGAACATTCTATTAAATTACTATTAAATATTAAAAACATAATTATGTTTGTGTACATACAAAAAGAGGGGAAGATGACATTAACAAGGTAGCAGGGAAAGTTTGTACTCAGAGTGCAAGGGACCGAACGCTATAGAAATACTTGGTGGAGGCCTATGTCACGTCATGAAAGACTGTTGACATTCAGATGTGGAGAATAAAATAAAAATAACAAACATAGACTAAGAGGACCACAGTTACTGCCTTAACTCTTTATTATGTTTGTGCAGATTTTAATCTATATAGCTGATCAAATGCCCGTTATCTGGGATACTATTTTTATACTACAATGAACTCACGTAATTGCAGAGTGCAGCAAAAAAATTATGCGTTTGCTCTCCATGGTTATATCTCGGGATAGTTTCACCAATCTCTCGTGTCGATCTTGGCGGTCATTTAATTTGCCAGCGGCGGCTCTGAACATGACCAACACCAAACTGTCCGGGGCGAGGGACGCGGCCGTCTCTCGCGCCACGGAGGATAAGGTTTGTTGGTTTCTGTTACGGTTACCGCGGTAATGTCTCCCTGTAAGTAACCATATAATGATTAAATAGCTTTTCGAAATAGAATATATAATAAATAAATAGCATGACTAATATTACTTGTGTATACTATAAAAATTTTATCTAAAAAATCTGACGGAATTGCGGGGAATAGGCAATAGTAAATAATTGCATATTATATATATTTACCTCGTCCTGACATGACTGCAAGATTTAGATATTAGTGAAAATTTAATTTAAGTCTGATCACAATAAACAATGATTTCTGTTATTGACTGCGATTTATACCAAATGTACTTTTTTCAATCGAGTTTTACAGATTATTGTTTTATGGCTACAGTCTGATCTGTGTGCGTAAGTTAGAAAATATTCTATATTTATTTATTATAAAAACAACATAATATGCCGAAATAGCAGTGCCAGAAAATTACACTAAAGGAGTAAACAAGGAATAAAATGTCATTGTCAAAGTGACATGCATCATAAAACTGATCATTCTCAAGTCATTCATGACTAACTTTATCTAATACTTAAAAATCAAGAAACATACAAACCAATTTATGAATATATTGTCTCCGCAGTAGAAGATATCTGAAGAAGGAAAAAAGAAATTAAAATACAGAAATTATACCAAAGACAACGGCTGTATGGGCTTAGATTCTTTGCCTTTCCATTAGGGATGAATATTACAAAAAAAAAAAAAGAGTTGGATGTATGGGTGCATTTCCCTTTGCCTTTCCTTTAAAGGATAAACAGAACCAAAAAAAAAATCTATCAGACTGATGTGGTCAGTATCAGAATTGTCAATTTGGTGAAAACATTCCTAAGGTTTGTTGTGTTTAGTTTCTATTTAAATTACATGGTTGTTATTCTTAGGACAAATTAGCAGTTTTATCTTTATATCTAACAGGATTATTTTAATTTTTAGATTCGCGTCGACTGACCAGAGTCCGCGAAATCCATGTAAATAGATCACAGTTGGTATTGATAAGCCGGGTGTGTCCTATATAAGAAAAGGTAATTTAGATATCATTTTACAAGATTGTATCTTAATAAAAGCTTTTTGTTCTTAATAAATTCGTTATTTTTTTAGGAAACGGAGAGAAAGGACAGAAAAAATGTCACAAACGCTAACTTTTGGTGACTCATGTGGCCCTATCACTTGTCATGCTTGGAACAAGGATAGAACGCGTAAGTTAATTATTTCTTATTAATTAAAAATACCATTTCAGGAAAACTTTGAGCACCTAACATTATGTGTGGTGTGTCTAAAATCAGTAAGTCTTTATGTACACTTGGTGCTTGGTTGGTGCATAGTTTTGTGTGCACAGTTTTGTGTGCACAAACTATATTGTGTTTCTAAATTATAATAGTTCTTTTATATTTAATTAGATGTATAATAAACCTGCGGCGCTGCCGCAAAAAAAAAATGGTCCAGTCTTTTTTCATTTATCTATTGCAAATAATGAAAATTTTTCTCTATAAAATATTGGTATATTAGATAAGAACTGTCAAAAGTATATAATAAATGTTTAAGTATAAGATAGACTTTTAATATTGCTCATTCTAATCTATACATATAAATAAAATTGGAGTGTCTGTTTGTAAAATTGAAATAGTCGTTTTTTTTTTACATGCATATGAATATAAATGGTACATACACCAAAATATCATTTTTTACTATTTTTGTCTGCCTATCTGTCAGTCTGTTTGTTCTGGCTAATCTCTAGAATGGTTGGACCGATTTGGACGGGACTTGTCTTGGCAGGTAGCTGATGTAATAAGGAGTAACTTAGGCTACTTTTATTTTAGAAAAATAAATTTAAACTCCATGTGGACGAAGTCATGGGAACAGCTAGTTAGATATATCTAGTCACCATTAACTTTATATAACTTACAAAAATCTCTGCTAAAACATGTTTCCTCCAACTTTTGCTGTTCTTTACCAAAATGTCTGTTTGTTATAATGTGGAGTATATTAAAATATGAGCTTCCTATATTATTTGCATTTGTAAATCTGCTCATTGTCTACAAAACTAAACTATCTGCTAGTCTATAAATAGTGATAAGTGAAGATCAAATTTCTAACATGAGTGTGAACATAGCATTTTATTAAATTTAAAATCACATTTCTATAGTTAACATGTCCCGAATCTATGATGATACTGAAAACAGTAGTGTAAAGATGGGTACAAAAAAATCTGGTTTTTAAATAAAATTATTATTAGTCTTAATATCACCGATTTAGAAATCTATGGAAGGCGCCGTAGAAGGGGCACACTGAAATAATAATGATATAATATACAAAAAATATATGTATGTATATATTATAGTTAAAATAATTGTAAATTTCAGAATAAAGGGCTTTATTATTATTATTATCTATACTCCATACATATAAATAAAATTGGAGTGTCTACTAATAACCGTTTTTTACTATGGTATAAATAGGGTACATACACCAAAATAACATTTTTTACAATTTTTGTCTGTCTGTCCGTCTGTTTGTTCCGGCTAATATCTGATATGGCTGGACCGATTTTGATGGGACTTTTTTTGGCAGGTAGCTTATGTAATAAAGAGAAACTTAGGCTGCTTTTATTTTAGAATAAATCTTTATTTTTGAAAAATAAAGTTAATTACCACGCAGACTAAGACACGGCAACAGCTAGTTCTTAATATCACTGTAGGGTGGTAGCAAAGATTCCTTTAAATATGATCTTATTCTTAATATTTGTTTTATTTTTTCAGAAATTGCATTTTCACCCAACAACAATGAAGTGCATATCTATGAAAAGGAAGGGAATGATTGGAAGCAAACAAACAACCTAGTCGAACATGACTTAAGAGTAATGGGAATTGATTGGGCACCAAACACCAATCGGATTGTGACATGCTCTGTGGATAGAAATGCTTACGTGTGGACCCAAGGACCAGATGGGAAGTGGTCAACGACCCTTGTGCTGTTACGTATAAACCGTGCTGCTACATGTGTGAAATGGTCACCCATGGAAAATAAGTTTGCTGTTGGCTCCGGAGCAAGACTTATATCAATTTGCTATTTTGAGAAAGAGAATAACTGGTGGGTTTCTAAGCATATCAAGAAGCCTATACGTTCAACTGTCACCTCTCTAGATTGGCATCCCAACAACATGTTGTTAGTAGCTGGTTCAGCTGATTTTAAAGTGCGTGTTTTCTCGGCGTACATCAAAGATATTGAAGACCAGCCTGGACCAAACGTTTGGGGCTCTAAACTGCCACTAGGCCAATTATTGGCCGAATTCCCAAATTCGCAATCAGGAGGTGGTTGGGTGCACAGTGTTTCTTTCTCTGCGGATGGAAATAAAGTTGCATGGGTGGGACATGACAGCTCTATTAATGTAGCTGATGCTACACAGGGCAAAGCTGTCATTAAACTGAAGACTGAATATCTGCCATTTTTGGGTTGCAATTGGATTACAAACAATGAAATTGTTGTGGCAGGGCATAGCTGCATTCCATTATTGTACTCTTATAACGAGAATGAAGTTAAGTTTGTTGCTAAATTAGACAACACTCAAAGGAAGGAGTCTGGAGGACTGTCTGCTATGAAGAAGTTTCAGTCGCTCGATCGCCAGGCTCGCATCGAAACTAATGATACTCTCTTGGACTCCATTCACCAGAATGCTATCACTCATATCAGTCTGTATAAAGGAACGAAGGCTAATACTGAAAAATTCAGTACTTCTGGCTTGGATGGACAGCTAGTCATTTGGGATATTGACTCTTTGGAGAGGAAATTGGAAGGGCTCAAGATATAATAAAAGGGCTCCAGTTAAATTAATAATTTTATTTAAGGATAATATAATTGGTTTGCGTGCGAGTTCTGAATTCACTCTTTTTTTATATAGACGTATTAACAGAAAAACGAAAAGCTGTGGAAATGATAACATTGCAATCACAGTCTGATCAGTCTAGCTAGAAATTAAACAAGCAAACACCTGTCGTATGAGTGATTTCAGCTCCTCAAATAGTAAAACCTCTCAAATATACAGAATAAACTATAATTTATAGAAATAACATCTATGTTTTTAATTATTATACAATTATAAATTTTAACTGATTGTAATAAAAGTAAATAAGTTATATAAATTAAATATACTACTACAGCCTATATATAATTATAGATCACTTTTAATACTACTGAAGTACTGATTGCTGTCAATATAACATTAAAATTTAAGGAATCAACGAATGTATTTTTATTTTTAACGTTAACATTCAAGTCATATCTTAACCTACAAAACTATAAGGCCATATTGTTTGTAAAGGAGAGTGCATTATTGCGTGTTGGAGACGATGTTGAATACTGGTCCGATGCGGATGAATACGCGGCGAAGTACGGAGCGTAACTCGGGCTTCAGGTCGAAGCAGGTGATCTCACACAGCAGGGGGTAGTAGCTGGACACGTGTGCCGCAAACTGTAGTGGGAACAATGATTACAATTAGTCTCGATATACTGTTTTTTATACAACTAAACTAGCAAACAAGCCCAGTGATGGTAAGTATATATTTTAACGAATTAGGTGTTATTTTGTGAAGGTTCCTTTCACTACTTAATGGATTTATATAACTACGCTACAATTAACATGTGTGGGACCACAAATATTTATTGCTGAAACTTTGGTTACTTGAAACTTCTGGTCGCAAAATAGTCAATGCTAAAAATTTTCTTCATAATATCTTTATTCATATAGGTCTATTACAGACTCTTATGATATGTCAAATCTACCGTCAGATCGGAATGATTTCGAGATAGAAGAACTGACAAGAAACTCAGCACGTATTCTATGTGTATGCTAGGCTTTCAAGCTATATAGGAAGTCTATTCAATGTCTGATGATACTTCGTTCGGAGGCGAGACGTGTCGCAATATAAACCAAATCCAACAGTTATTGACGGTCGGACTTTCGGCACTAAATATTTGTGGTCCCACACATGTTAATTGTAGCGAATTAAACAAAATAATTTAACAAGATAAAAATAAAGCCATATAGGTCTACTACAGGCATATTGCCAACCATTGTATATAAATACAATAGATGTTTTTTTGGTAATTGTTTTACGTATGTACGTGTGCATACATATTTATTTATTTATTAGCATACAAAACAGATTACAGTCAATATAATAATATAATTAGGAGCGTGTAGTTCGGTACAAAACTGGATTATAATCCAACACTATGTATGCCTAAGAGCTAAATTATATAGACGCATTTAATATACGCTAGATAAGGTTATATAATAAAAAGTAAACTAAATAGAAAATGATATATAACTACGTAATGCAATGAATTATCATGTTAACAGAATTTTATTTATATTAAAGAAAATAAAATTGGTACAATTAAATATAATTTGTCTCTTTACGGTGGAAATTTAATTGTCTCCGGAACTGGACCAGCGTTGAATGGAAAATATCTATATTTCTATTGGAGACAAGAATTTCATTGTATTGGCGACACATTCGAACTATTGGATTATAATAAGAAGTATTATTTGAGTAAACCTGAAGATAGAAGCTGTTATAATTATATGTTATATTATATATATGTTAAATGTACCAATGTCAAAATGTGTAAATGTATGTTCATATCAATAATAGTTGTCAATAAATGTTTTTGTCTGCTTTCTTCTTTCATAAAAGTACTCCATAATTTCACTGCCATAACTCACCTTGTAAAGTGAATACTGACTAAATAGGTTGGCGCCTGAAATACGTAATAGTGATACGACATAGATGACCACGCCAAATACCATATACACCATGGTGGACCTTTCCATGTCTACGAGCTCAGGGTCTCTTCTAATAAAGTCTTCAATCAAATACTACATAGCTCGTAGCTTAACTTTATATATCGAATATTTCGTTATCTATGTTAACTGGATCGTTATCATATGTGGTAATCTAGCACAGTACTCTAATGGACTACAGTACCAAGTTCATTCATATTATTATTACATTTAAGTATATTTCATTTTTCCGGACTACTGGAATGCTGTTGGCCGCAGCTGGCCATTCTAGCTTCACCGGACGATAGGGGGCGAGTACAGATGGCACTCCTAACCCGTGGGACATATGGAGCACCTGAAGGCCTCTGTTAAGGATGCATGCATGCATGTCTGTTTGTTCTGGCTAATCTCAGAAATGGCTGGACCGATTTTGACGGGACTTTTATTGGCAGGTGGCTGATATAATAAGGAGTTACTTAGGCTACTTTTATTTTAGAAAATAAAGTTGAATTCCACGCGGACGAAGTCGCGAGTACAACTATTCTTATATGTATATATATATAGTTGACTAGCAAACATTTTAATATGGATAAACAATGCTTTACTACCGTGTATTGGGGAGAAAGGGGATCGTAATGTAGATTGATGACTCCACTGCTGGTAATGTACCATGGCAGGTTACCCTTCATGCGGTTCCAAATGTAAACCATCTTGATAAATTCTTAATTCATTACGATACGCGAACAGATCTTATGTTCGTCTTATCATCCTATAATTGTGCACGGCCAGCGTAAACCGTTAGCGTAGGCGGGTGCACCATTCCATTATCGAATACAAAATATAAATCTTGGCAAAAACAAGTCAAAATGTGTTCTAAACGATAAAAAAATATAAATCTAGATTTATCATTGTTTAAATATATATGCAACTTTACAAATATAAAATTACTATAAAATCTATAAAACATTTTAAAAGATTTAGTTATACTTACTCTTTCGTCGGGCATCTTAAGTATTCTCGTGAGAATCAGCAGCAGGATCGACGTCCAAGCGTCTCTATGGGTTTCATTGGTAACGCCAGCGAAATATTCCAAGGCTTCGCAGCAGATATTTATTAAACTTTTTTGTACTGCAGGCCAGTGATCTCTACGGGCTTCGTCACTGTACATTTTGAATAGGATTCGCAAAACACAAGCTAAAGATTGCGTCTCTTGTTTCAGCATATTTGGTTTCACTGCTCCTTTAAAATTGGCTTTCCATAGAACATTTCTTTGGGCGTTGTTCGTATTGAATGTTTTAGCGAAGCGGTGACTGCACATTAAGCATTCGACAAGTCGCAGCAGATGAGGTGAGCTCAATAATCTGTACATGCCTTGCTCTTCACGTTGACATTCTTGTTCTGTACCTGGTGTGCCCCCAGTTAATTCTGCAGCAGCTAAAGCTAACGTTTCAGCGTCTTCTTTTCTCGATGTTGCCGGATAGAAGACAATATTGTCGATGGTTTGGATTAATTCGAGTTGTACCACACATTTTATTAGAAGACTGTTAAATACTCTGTTGGAGGTTTTAACATCATCCCCTGCTTGGGGTTTCTTCAGTATACCATGACGTATGTGTGGCGTTTCCCCGTCGTCACTTTCTTCTGGTTTCCAAGTAAGCAGCGTTGTTGGTAGCGTGCTGTTAAATATGTCTAACATAATCTGGCACGTATTACTCCACGTATCATCATTGAATTTTGTTCCATTTGAAATGACTAGATTTTCTAAACAATTTGTACCAGATCTCGCGAGTTGTTCGTTGTCTTGTTGCACACACCAGTGTAACTGTGAATAGAGTTGTTCGAGTAAGAGTGTACCAAGAACGTCAAAGTACTGCGTGAAGACATCAACGATTGCGTACAACGCGTGATTGCAAGTTGTAGTCATCCACTCGTTCTTTTCCAACTGATGCTCAGGTAGTTTCATATTGTCAAATATCCTAAAGAGAATATTGAATAAATCTCTCCACCAATGCGGACGGAATGAATCACCATGGGTTTTTATAATCTCAAATAAGACTGTCAGACCTCGAGTGCGAACGTCTAATTTGCAACGGCTTACGACGCATGACAATGAGAAGAGCAGCGGGAACCATCCTCTCAACCATACTCTGTCTACTTCAGGTGCGCCCGGTTCGCCTTCAAGGCCTGCATGCTCAGCAAATAACTGAGGAGAAGATCCAACGGCTGTGGCACAGGATCTCACTAACCTTATTGCTTCCATAGATGTATCAGGGAATTTGGCATTACAGGCAAATTCAGATAAACATTTCACTGCATCTTGGAATGAATCTATCATTGCAGAAAATTGTTTTTCATACAGTTCTGTTATAATCTTACCTGTGGTTTGGAATGCTAAGTCTACAATTGCTTCATCTTGATCACTTGCTGCCAAATGGAATACTGAAAAGATGTTTTTCCATCCTGATTTAATATTTGGTGCCTGTGAATTTACCATCTGTGCTATGCACCTTACCACCATATCTCTTATTGTTGGTGAGCTGTTCTTCTTCATAATATGTTCAAACGGCCTTAAGAAGTCTTTTTGGAATTTAAAGTTAGCAAACTCGCCTTTTTCTATAAATTTCATTGATAGTTGCCTCAAGGAGTCTACTGCAAAGAATGAAATGTCTTCATTTCCACTGCAACCTACTTTATTGAAATGGTCACCTAACACTTGCCAAATTCGAGACCATTGTAACCTAATTCGTCCCATGTTGTAATAAGATATTTCTACGATTTTCTGAAGTGAGAACATTCGTGGATTTGACGGATGGCTTAGTTCGTCAAGTGAAACTTGGCATAAAGCTCTGACAAAATCAACAATTGCATCACCATCAAGTCTCGTAGAGCCAGTAAAGATTCTGTCAACAGCAACTACAACACTTTGGGAACTTGTTTCTCCTATGTGCTCTTTTACACTAGGATCTAAAGTCATTAAGCTGAATTTTAGTGAATCTGGTTGTGGTTTTATACCAGATCCAGACAAAAATTGTGGTCGTACGCCAGTTCCAATGAGTTGAGCTAATTCCAATTGAGAAATGCATTTAACAACATCTAACCAACTCGATCCTAAGTAGTTGCCATCTGTATGTGCGACTGTTATTAATGTCTTTATTGTGTCAATATTCTTAGCTTTCATTTCTGTGATTGGAGAGTTAGCTGTAAGGAGAGTAAATCGTGCAAGTGCTTGTACATATGCATCTCTTTCTAACGACATGTGGAATATACATGCAATACGTATAGCACATCTTATTCCATCCAAGCACAATGAAGCTATTTCGGGATCGTCACAATCTTGTAAACCTACTGAAAATGCAGCAAGGAAAGGTGTCCATGCCATTTTAAACATGGGTCTTACATGTTCCACATGTTTAGCAGTAGTAAATGGTGTCTGAACATGAGATACAGACTCCATTAAATTCTTTGCAGCAGTAGATATTTGTTCCATTTCCATATTCCATATAAGTTTACGTTTCTTTTCATTAGCAATCATGTGTTTACCAGGTTTAGAAGTATTTTTCATTTTAATTTCATGCCCAGCAATTTCATCATAGATTTGAGACAAATACTCACGCGGCAGATCGTTATTGTCACTTATACCACTGTTCAATTTAATATACTGTTCTTTTGTCATTTTATTCTTTACTTGTGGGGAATGTAAATCTGTAGTTAACATTATAATAGAAAATGCTAGCACATAAACTGTGTCAGCACTACTGAATAAAGTGTTATTAGGATTGCATTCACAATAACGTGAAGCAAATTTTTCCATTAGTCTGTCAATTTTCTGTGCTTCACCAGGCAACCTGAATCCTTCTAAGAAATATCGTAGAGCGGCCACAATATCCATACTTGCGAAATTCATTGAATCAACATATGCATACATAACTTCTTTTGAATGATCGTCATTTTCTCCTAAATATTCACCGACGAATGTTTTATCAAGTCTTTCATCAGTTAGCAACCATTCTGCAATTTCCTTTGTGGATGTTCCTAATAGACTTTGCTCCTGCAAGAAAGCTACTCCTTTTTTAGGTTTTCTATTGAATAAATCAATGCCAGTTTCCCACACTTCTTTTTGCTGTTTTAGTACCTCAAACTGTTCAGGAGAATCTAATGTTTCTCTATTACCAATATTACTAGAACCAGTGGAAACCAGACTCAGGCTAGATCCTCCGTGAGACTTAATACTGTGGTGATCTGGGTCTTCTTTAGTAGTTCTCTCACCTAAAGTAGTTTGTAAGTTTGGATTGATGTAAAGTTCCTTGCTCCATTCAACCATGCATTTTAATATTGAAACCAAACATTCTAGTCCTCTAATTCTCATGGATTTTTCTTGATTAGGTGTAGCTCCCAATTCTAATGCTTGTCTTCCTTGTGCAATCTTAGAGACATCGTTCACCAATCTTTGAAATAGATTCGCAGCTGATAAGTCACAATCATAGTTAACATATATGTCAACAACACTTTGAGCATCACCACAAATTCTTGTGAGAGCTTGTATAACCATCCATTTATGTTCAAATGTGGAACTTGATGTTTCCAAAATGTTCATAAAAATTTCTTTGAAAAACACTTCAATCTGCTTTTTCAGGTGAACTTTAAAGTTTTGAAGCAGAGCTAGAAATATTGCCAGAGAAAGCTCAAACACTTCAGGCACTGAGCTCACACCATTTTTTGATAATGCAACACAAAGATACTGTTTAATAGCAGTTATGAACATCTCATTGTTTCTAAATACAGGACCTGCATTTTGCAGAATTGATAGGAGTAAATGCAATGACAGAATTTTAGATCTCAATTCATGTGACTTAGGATCAGGTGTGCCTTCAGGCAGAGGTTTCATGGATAACTTGCAGAGTGCTCTAAACACAAGGAATGCATCCTTTTGCAGAATGTGGGTAAATTTTGCTGTTACTGAATTATCATTCTCTGATGCAACGTCTACACTTTCTTGAGAAGGTATTCGCGTCATGGAAGATTCCGCACCAGCTTGGCCATTGCTTTCTTGGGATACACTTCCACTATCTTGTGAATCTGATGGATTCTCATTATTTTCAGGACTATTTTCACTAACATTATCTGCGGTTTTCTTGGAAGCGATAGTTATTGCATTGTCTATAACTGAATCCACTATTTGCTTAGCAATAATTTTAGCTTCCAAAATTTCATCAATTTGTTCTTGCTGTGGTGTAATATCTTTGTCCTCATCATTTATATGATTATTAGAGATAGGATTGCATTCATCATTTACAACACTACCATTGGGTATTTTATGTTGAACTTCTGTAATATTAGAATCAGAATCAGATTCCAAAGCTTGATTTTCCATTTTTGTAAAAATTACATTAAGCATTTGTGTTAGAGTGGCCCTAGCTGTTGTTTGGTTTATAAGATTTTTGCTGGCTAAATATATATTGTAACAAGTTCTAACAGCAAGCAGCACAGTCCCTTCATGCACCTCAACATGTTGGCTCGTTATTACCGTGAGGAGAGCTTTTATTATTTGTAGTTGGACTCCTTCATCAGTCTGTGGGCCAGTGAAGCAGCTACAGATGGTTTCAACAATACGGTCAATTAAAAGTTTTCTTGGAGTTGTTGAATCAGGAATATTGCCTGTTAGGTGACCATATGCAATAAGTTTTTGCAGACAATCTAAAGCTGTCACAACTATCCTGGATGCTTTGCTTTGGCATGCCAGTTCAAATGGCAGGAAATATTTTTCAGCAGTGATAACATTTGATGCATCAGTTTTGGGCAGTGGTAGGGTGCCCAATGATGGATTCTCAGATGGTTCTGGTTGACCTCCATTTTTCAATTCAGTTTTAATTTCCTCTGAAAAGAAAAATAAATTTTAATTAAAACCTGTACAATTTTTACTGAATTCACACTTAAGTGAACAAATAAGCTATTTAGGATTTATGTAAAACAATTAATCAATTAGAATATCTTTATTAATGTTGGTATATTGCAGACTCTTATGATATGTCAAATCTACCATTCGTTCACAAACTCAGCAGCTTTAAATGAGCTTGTTCATGATTATAAGTACCAGAATCCTTGTCCAACCTGGCAGACATAATGCCCAGCTGTGCTTCTTGCTAATCCATTGCTATAACTACTTTTGTATCCTGTGAAGGTATCCTTCACAGACTGATATAATTAATGTTACAAACCTTATATATACAAACTTCCCCATGAGGCTTACAAACATTTAACCAGATGTATTAAAACCCCAACAACCATTAGAAGAAAAAAAAGTAGTGATGTTTAATATAATAATGAATGTATTACAAGATCTTACATAATTTGTTGTAGTATGTAAATTGATGACCTTCACAAATAACATGCAAGATGAATGATAAAACTCAAACGAAAATGCATATATTAGCTATAAACAATACTGTAATAGCCCATAGTGTTACAATGAGACATTATCATGAGCTTAATTCATATTCCTCAGTTATTTATTATTTACAAGTCATTCCTGACAATTTGGGTTAAGATAACAGTCTGTAAATCGCAAGTTGTGGCTTTGAATAATCATGAAAATACCATACTGTAGGGTAATAAAATATCCTGTTACACAAGACACACTGTATAGGATAAAAATTACATTATAAAGCATTCAATACACATTTCGAAGTATACATCTTAGGTACAATCAGCTTATCATCTAATCACTCACACAGTACATCACATAGTATAGACGTCAGCATCATATATGTCTGGCCAAAGTATAAATATATATACATATAAATAAAATTGGAGTGTCAGTTTATAATATTGAAATAACAGTTTTTTTACTACATGCATAGGAATATAAATACAGTACACACACCAAAATAACATTTTTTGCAATTTTTGTCTGTCTGTCTGTTTCTTCTGGCTAACCTTTGAAATGGCTGGACCGATTTTGATGGGACTTTTTTTGACAGGGAGCTGATGTAATAAGGAGTAACTTAGGCACACAGCAGCAGCAAAAATAATACAAGGATTTGTGTCAAAATGTAGTATACCAACTCTGAACTCATTATGAAGCGAATTGACTACACATGTTTGTATTGTGTGAGTTTCAAGTTTGGTGGTACTTTATTATTTATGTATCAGATGGGCACTGGATGAGTTTACATGTATTTACATGGAAATCCTCACTAATTACATGCTTATAATATGATACCATTATGAGCTAATGTATGTGGTATGATTTTACGATTCTTGAGCAGTTTAAGAGTTAGGCAAGTCACACCATAGGCCATATAAAAATATTATATTTATTACATACAAGAAACTAATAAGTTTTAGAGTTACGTCATTATTAATAACAAAAATAAACCTTCCTTTTTTTAACCTAATATATATATATATATATATATAATATAATAAACTTCTTATTATATCAACTTAATAGTCTCTTGCCATGTAAGTATGAATGGCTAAGTAGGTAACACTAAGAAAATATTAATTTAAATTAGATCAAAATCAAATTAACAAAATGGGTACCAAATAAAGTTACCTAATTATGAATTTAGTGTTTTATCAGTATAATCAAGGTATGTGTCACTAAGTGCCTTAGAACTATGCAGTAATATGAATAACTAATTACTATGATAACGTAAAGTAGGTCTATAACCCTACACTTTCATTTCCAAGGTCAACTTACAATCACTTCTCAATATTTAATGCCAATAAGACAATTACCTTCAAATTGTACTGTGGATTTTGCTAATTAACTCTAATAAATACAAATACGACGTTATAAACAGAGATCGATACATATAACTATCGATACCAATATGATGTGAAATTATACATTCTTACCTAGAGCTACTTCGCAAGACTTTTTCAACTGACTGTGATAGGACCTTTTTATGTCCTTATCCGCCAATATCTTCTCTAGTGCTCGAACTATAAACATTTCTTTAGTTTTGAGATTGGTTTGCATCATTATTTTATATGGAAATTACTCCATTCGTTCCTCTTGGAATCGACTTCAACTGAGTGGTTTTATAAACATTTATGGCTATTTCTACAGGCACTACGCTGTTGTATTATTAAACGTTTATGACCGCTGAATAATGGCGCATAAGTAACATGACAAAACTTTATACAATCGAGCTTACTGATGATTTTATAATAAAAATAAAACCATTTTTGCGAGACGAAGATTTCACGATTCACACCTCATCACAAACATGTCAAATTGTCAATATATTAATGCGTTCATATTCGTGTCAAATATTATATGTAATTTTTATAAGACTTGTTGTCACTTTTAAATAACACTTAATTTGTATCAGATTATCTACGGATATGTCTCGATATATTATTGAAGTAGTGAAAAAAAATATTGCACCTAATTTAAAGTAATAAAAAATAAGATTACATTTTGTGCAAAGATATAAACATTTGATAATCTAAGAACAATGCTTTAAGGTCTTACTATACATTACTCTGTGCTATTACTGCTGTCATCTATCAAAGTCGAACAGCGTCAAAGAAATGGTCAAATTTCATTTTTATTAAACTGTTACCTACCTAACCTACCTCTATCAATACAATAATTATTTCTTAAATATTAGTTCCGATTATTGACTGAATTTAATATAATTCATCAAAAAGTTCTATGTATTTCTTGAATGCCGCTAAACGCGATAGTTGAAGAATAATTTACTTTATGTAGAAAGCGTTGTTAAACTTTTCATTTAGACTTTATTATTTACTCCAAAGTATTTATAATTGTTTTACAAAATTGCTTCCACAATGACAGTCACGCGGGTGGCGGAGTCCCGCACAGAATTTAAATTGAAGAGTCTTCCCGAGGACTGTATATCAAGTGTGAAATTTGCACCGAAATCGAGTCAGTTCCTCTTGGTTTCTTCATGGGACTCGACTGTAAGGTTATACGATGTCACGGCGAATGTAGAACGACATAAATATAGTCATGAATTACCAGTTCTTGATGTTTGCTTTCGGGTAGGTACAGAATTGTTTATTCAACGTTTTACCGTAGAATGTTGTATTTTTTTTTATAGAATATACATATTTGATGTGTACATAAATTTGTGAACGCTAGCTGAATGAGAGATTAGATCATGTTTTTTAACTACCAGAACTTGTTATAGCAGCCTCCTTTCTAAATTCCCCAATTTTAGACTTTTACGGTCCTATTACAAAAAATCTGTTAAAACTCGGACGAAACGTGGCCTAAATGGTCGTGGTTTAAACCATTCCTAATGTTAATACTTGGAATAAACCTAACATTATTACGAATCCAGATCTAACAGAGGACTACTTAGTACTACAGTTAAATCGTTCATTATGTATTCCATACAGAAATCAGTCACTCATGTCTGTCACCGTACAATTACGTTCCATTTTACCAGAAAACTGAAAAGATCAAAAATAATATTAGTTCAAAGAAAAATGTATAAACTAAAAATAAATTTATTTCTATTTATCTAGGTCTTCATTATAACTATTTCATTAATATATAATATTTATTAATGTACTATTAGGCTGAAAATCAGTTTTAAATTACAAGTAGGAGTCCTATACGGAGGAAAGGAACGGCGAGATATTTTTATTGGATCGTTCGAATGGTGACTATTTCAAAGTCAAATGAGTGAAAAAATAACAAATAACGTCTTTTTTATATTTTTATTGTCGTAAAATTTGCTTTAAATATTTTTAGTTAATGTATTTTTAATTTAGTTAAAATATTTTTCCAAAAACTACAACTTACAATAGAATTTTTAAAAAGGAGTTTGTATTTTTGCATTTAGACCACTGTTAAACTAGGGGCATCGCAGGTCTAACTTTAGACCATAGACGAATCACGATTTAGAGATAAACTTCATTTTGTAATAAGGAATACATTGGTGAATGGTTTATTACTAGTGCTAAACCAGGTTTATCTTTTTGTAATAAGGCCATTAGTGTTTACTAGTATTATCCTATAGCACACATTGCATGGTGATTGCAAAATGCCTATGAAACTCATTGGCTGATGTAGGTTTGTATAGCTAAAATAATTAGTAAAATCTGTGAAGAATTTTTATAAGTTTATCAATTTATAAATAAATATGCTAAGCATGAAATGCCTCTTCATTTCCTAAATAATAGATGTTACAATAATTGTTTCATATCTTTATAGTAATTATAATATTAATTTATCTATGTATGTTTGTAATTTTATATTCTTTATTGCATTTTGAAATACAGTAGTAAACTTCAGTATAGACGAAGTTAGGAACGGTGGATATCTCTAAAAGAGATCTCTACCAGTCAACCTAACAGTGAGGCATAGCTAGTAGTAAGTGGTTTGTTCTGCATCTAAACTTTTTAACTAAATGGAATGCTTACTACCTTATCTTGCACTTTATTTATTCTTAATTCATCTTCAGATCAACATTTATAGAATTTCAACCAATTACAGTAAATATTAAAAATTAATTTATTTATTTTAAAGAATAATAAAATTAAAGTTTATTTATTTATTTATATAACTTCAATGCACAAAATACAAAGGTATATATTAAATAATAGAAGTACATGACATGTAGCACCCCATAGGGGTATGCAAATATTGAAATGAAATCATAATTAAATTAATATAAAATGCCCTTACATTTATAAATGTCACTATCCTACAAATACATGCATTTTAATAAATTTTAATATTTTTATATGGCGGACTTAACACCTTTTGCATTTGCTACCAGGTAACCATAGGTTGAGCAGAGAAAAGTTGTAGGTGGTGCAAAAAACTAATTTATACTTCAACATACTTCCAGGATGCTGTCCATTCGTACAGTGGTGGCCTGGACCAAACCCTAAAATTGTATGATCTCAATGCCAGCACTGAAACGGTACTCGGTGAACATAAAGGAGCAATCCGCTGCGTTGAGTTTGCAAATGAAGTTAATGCGGTTCTCACAGGTAGCTGGGATGGCACGGTCAAGATGTGGGATAGCCGAGTGCCCAATTGTGTTGGGACTTACAACCAAGGAAATGAAAGGGTAACAAATAATTTTTACAGAATAAATACTTTACATACCTGTAATATCAGGCTTGTACCCAGATCTGAAGAGCCCTTTAAACTTACACCTAGGTCAGAAGACCAGGGTAATGATCGAAGTTTCCCTCTCTGATAAACATATCAGAGAGGAAAACTTCGCCGTTAGCAGTATGATTAGGGGCTTTATTTATATGCCAGTTTTGGTTGTATATAAGTAGTTTATTAAAATAAAAGTAAATTTCGAACATATATAATTGTATAGACAGGGTATAAAAAATTAGTGATCAGAAGTACAATAGTTGAAGAATGTCTTTAGAAGAAGTCATTTTGTAGATAGTATTTTCCGCGCAAACGCAACGCGCCACAGATTCAAAAATATACGGACAGCGCGCAGCCGCAGTAAGAGGATGAGCCCATTATGGCAGTATGCGCGATGTTAATACTATGAGTATTAACAGATATGATGTATCCGAAAGCAGCACTGTGAATCTATAGAATTTTAAGTAGTTCATCTTACTAATCATGACACATCCTATTTATGCTTACAGGTCTGCTCAATATAGTTTTATTGAGTATTATTATATTAATATATTGACCAGGTGGTTTGGTATGAATGAATGAATGAATGAATGAAACTCTTTATTGTTCCTCTCACAGAAAATACAATTACATATACAATTATGTATAAAATGATAAAAAAAATATATAATACAATAAACAAGACAAAGAGGTAACAATGGGCGGCCTTATCACTAAAAAGCGATGGTATATGGTGTATTAGAAATGCATTAGAATGACAACTGTTCTATTTCTATAATATTTACTGATTCTGTGTAGTCTTCATGCAATCAGTGAAAATTAAGAATGTTTGCTAACTCTTTGTTTTGAATATGGCTGTAAAAATAAAAGAGACAATGGCAGTTTATACATAAGCATGTATGTTAAGTTTATTTGAATAGTGTTTTAAATTTGATGCAGTCATTATTTATACCTATAATTAGTAAATCCGGGGTATTACCATGTTTTATTTATATTGAGTTCCCGATATTTCGGCAGTGTTTCAACCACCATGAAATAACTCTTCTATGGACAGACATATTCATCTACCTTCACATGTCTTTATTTGTTGCTACAGAACAATTTACTAGGCAACTGATACAAATACATATATGTATACATTTTTTGTAAATACATACATAATATACATAGAAATCGCCCAGACATAAAAACAGTCATAGTCATAAATACAAATGTTTATACCGTGTCAGGAATTGACCCGCGACCATCGGAAGTAAAGCGGTGTGCTAGACCGCTACGCCACCGAGGTTAAATGAAAAAACATTTAGTAATGAACTATAAAAGATGTTAATCATTATTTATTTTAATCATAGGTGTACACTATGAGTATAGTTGGCGAGAAGTTCGTAGTGGGCACATCAGGTCGTAAGATCTTTGTATGGGACGTACGTAACATGGGACACGTAAACCAGCGGCGGGAGTCATCCCTCAAATATCAGACACGTTGCATCCGTGTGTTCCCCAACAAGCAGGGATATGTACTGAGCTCAATAGAGGGCCGAGTGGCTGTTGAATACCTCGACAGCAATCCGGAAGTCCAAAAGAAGAAGTACGCCTTCAAATGTCATAGGATTAAAGACGGTGGTACGTATAATTTACCCTTTTTTTCGGAGTTTTTTTATTATTAACTCCATAATCATAAACCCCATTTATTGCACCTATTATACATAAGTCTTATTATATTTTATAATAATAAAATTGCACAATTCACACAGCGTCATCTAGCTATACAGAGCTTGTGTTATGGGTACTAGATAACTGATGGATATACTTAGATGCATTTTGTTTTATATACATAAAACTTGAAAAATTGAACCCCCACCATCGTAAGTAAAGCGGTGTTCTAAATAACTAGACTACTGAGACCGTGGAAAGTTGTTTGTGTAGGTTCTGCTCAGATATTTTATAACATCTTCATTTAATATTTCCGTCGTCGCAACAGTTGGGAGAGGAACACGTAAGTGTTGAGGTTCGTAGCCCCTGTAAACCTACACCCAGGTTATAAGTCTATAGTTGGGAACTATTCGGACTTTCCTTCTCTGCCATACGATGGATCCGGTACATGCACAGTGAATCCATAGAATGATAAGAAGTTTATTTCTCTTGGCTCTGATTTGGAGTGGGTTGTCTGGTTCCAAGACAGGAATTTACCTGTATACTGTAATAGATTTCATTTGCATTTCAATTCTAGGTATGGAATAAAATATAAAACGAATCGTGATATACTTATTTTTGCGAGTAGATTGTCTGGTTGCAAGACAGGAATTCACTATGCTGTATACTTTAAAATGTTCTAGTGGCCTAATAAATTAGATATTTGCACCGCCTATAATTTTTCTCTGCACAACCTATGGTTGCCTGGTAGTAAATGCCATAAGGCGTTAATGGTAGACCCATATAAAAATATTAAAATTTATTAAAAAATTAAATATTAAAATGGTATTTAGTAGTAGGATATATGGTAGGATAGTGACATTTATAAATTTAAGGGCTTTTTATATTAATTTAATTTTGAATTCATTTGCATCTCATATCTATGGAATAAAGAGGATAAAAAAAAAGAAAGAATATATACTTTGTTTTTAATTTCAGGTTTGGAAAAGATCTACCCAGTGAACGCTATAAGTTTCCACTCCGTATACAATACATTTGCGACGGGAGGATCCGATGGCTACGTCAACATTTGGGACGGCTTCAACAAGAAACGGCTCTGTCAGTTCCACAGATACAACACCGCTGTATCGTCCCTCAGCTTCTCTCACGATGGGTCAGCACTCGCGATTGCATGTTCGCAACTTGATGAGACTCAGGTAGAAGAACCGAAGCCGGAAGACACTATTTATATAAGATATGTGACTGATCAGGAAACTAAACCAAAATGAGAAGTACACTCCTCAGTATAGTCTGTTTTTTAATCTCCGAGACTATGACAGGTGTCAATGTCAAATTTTCAAACAATGTTACCAACGGTAGCGGGGTAGTGCTGTACCTGCAATACCGATCTGTTTAATCGTATTTTTTT
The DNA here is from genome assembly GCF_030625045.1 of Achroia grisella. Lineage (NCBI taxonomy): Eukaryota > Metazoa > Arthropoda > Insecta > Lepidoptera > Pyralidae > Achroia > Achroia grisella. The sequence continues at coordinate 3,146,995 of NW_026712882.1, read as the reverse complement.
GTTTAGAATATTAGTTTAAAAGCTTTAGACGTGTATCCACAACATATTTTCAAAATTTACGTTTGTAAACTAGTGTTTCCATTATTGTATTATACAACATAAAATATGTTTTTGTTTCTGTACACATAATAATTTTTAAATAGCTAAATATTTTAAATAGATGTATGTTTTATGAAATATGACACCATACGAAGGTCATTTATTTTATAAAAGAGGTTAGCCTTTGATTTCGTGTAATATATGAAAATAAAAAAATCAATTTTGATACAACAACCCTAAATTTATCAATACCTATACTTATTTTGTGTTAATGTGTTTAAAAAAAAACCCACACATTCATTCTGAGTAAATTATAAAAATGGGTAATTATATTAATTTCCGAAGTCCTACAACCCTATTTAAACATTGTAAAATGCTGGCAACATAGTTATTTTGTGTAATATGTAAAAATGTAATGTAATTAATATTGTGTATGTCATATTTGTCTCCGAGATAAAAAAACAGACTATAGGCAATATTGTTTGACTATTTGATATGATGATTGTGATAGTTCTTTGTCTACGGGAATGGCATTCTGACGATCCACCTGATGGAAAGTGGTAACCTTGTGGGCATTCCTGTGGATGAATGTGTTATTTCTCTATAGCCTATAATTAATATTATTATATAGTCTATTCTGCCGTGATTATGTTCTGAAATAAATCAATTCTAGATTTGATTATCATTCCTCAATCGCAAAAGAAAGATTGTTAACTACTGTACTGTGCAGTTGCTGTTTCAGAGTATATTTTACTAGTGTATAGTTTTTTAAAGTAACAAATCAGTTTATATTATATAATAAACAATTATATTGTATCACATCATCTTTGAAATATAAAAAATACGAATAATTGACGGCGTTGGTGATCTAGCCGTTTAGCACACCGCCTTACATCCGATGGTCGTAGGTTCGTATCCTCGCACAGTACAAAAATTTGTATTTATAAGTATCATAGTTTGTATCAGTAAGGGTGTTTTCTATGTGAATTATGTACGTATTTACAAATAATAATGTTTTTATGTATTTGTATCAGTTGTCTAGTACCCATAACACAAGTTCTGCTTAGCTTGGCACTAGATGGCGTAGTGTAATTTGTCCTGCGTTCTTATTATTATTAATTTATAGGTTATACACCTGAATCTTGACTTCTATATCTGTATCATCAAATAGTCAAAATAATTGTGCCTATTGAGTGTGTGAATGATATGACTTGTTCTCTAATAATAAGTAATTAGATCTAAGTAAATTGATACAATAACAAAATATTAAGTCTTTCCGAATGTTTTTTTTGTCCTGAAGTAATTTTGCAATAATAATAATAATGATAATTTTTAATGATACCAATTTTACAAGTTTAGATAAATATGTAAATATTCACATGATTACCACATATTATAAGAAATTAGTTATGTGGTAAGTTTTACAAAAGTACTCCAATAGGCCAGTGCTATTGAGTAAAAACAATATATGTATCAATACTAGGGGCCTCACTGGACACTGCAAATTGAATTAATAATTAGGTAAACATGTGCAGTGGCGGATCTACCTAATGGCTTTTTGAGCTGCACCCCAGGGCCCCGAGGATACAAAAAGCCCCCAGTCCCCACTGAAACGATATTTAGAATATAAAAAAAAAAATCTTGAATAAGGTTATCATAAGGTTGATAAGCCAAAGTTCAATCAACCTATGCAAGTGCGCGTCTATGGAAAGGAACGGGGAATTTTTGGTCGCTTGTTTTTGGTCCGTGTATTTTTTTAGTTGAGTAATACAATTAGGTAGGCCCGTAAGTAGATTTAGCCCACCGCCTCACAAATCCGCCCCTGGGCATGTGCACAACAAAAATCTGCAGATTTTGCTAAGCTGAAGAAGAAACGCTCTACACATCCTATATAGTTGTAGCCTACTCTGTATAAACGAAATATCTCCTTTGAAAAGGTTACACTCTATCTCGAGGTAATAAAATCTCTTAACTCTTGTCCATGACGCGTTAACTAGCGAATTTTCAAAATGAACGATCACAATAGATCTATGTAGGACGCAGTGTTACATGTCTAAATACTTGATAATAGCCGAAACTCCACGATAAAAAAAATAGTATGGCTTTTTTAATCACCATAAAGTACAAATATACAGCGCCTAAAAACGTGAAACGCAACAGTTTACGCGCTAGTACATTTGCGAGCATCTTACAAAGTATTCTTTGACCATTTGAATGTAAAAGATTTTCATACAAGATGTGATGGTTGCTTATATACAAACGAGTAAACAAAACTCATCCAGTCATGAAATACTCCAGTGCGTAGGTATCCATTAAAACTTGCTTTCTAAATGTTTCAAATTAACACGTTCGCGAATACACGCGTAAGCATTTGCACTGTACTCTGCAATTAAATCGACAAAACATTTCAGTTCGTTCCAGTACTTAAAAACGAACCTTCGTTTTAACGAATAAAGTGTATTTTCCCTTGTTGATCTGTTTGCGTGTGTTTGAGCAAATGAAAGAGCTCGCTCGTCCAAATCGGTGTTCAAACAAAACTAATATTTGCGACCACCTATAGCTTTCTGAGGCTTATGAACGCCTGGTACCTACGGCCTACGAAGTAAGTGCGAGATGTTTGCAAACGCCATTTTCCGCACCAGTAGTAATTATTCTAGTATTAGGTAGCGCAGCTGCTAATTGAGGAAGCAATTCCAGCTAATATAACGGAAACCAATATTCTGTTTGTCTGAACATTAGTCTGTATAAATAACTGTAATGTTCATGAACCATAAAAGTTTATTTTTAATAGAACAAATAAGTAGGTAATAAAGTAGATGTGTATTGTAGAGGGACTTAACTATAGAATACAAGCTAGTTTAGTAGGTAAAGTATTTTATGGACTTCTGAAACACAAATATATTCCACAGATGCCTGGGATTTCATATATGATTTGTGCAAAATACATATGTGTGTAATATATGTATGTGAATTTATTTATGCAACTGAAATGGCAAATATGCTGATGGTCATTGGCAACCGTGGCCAGTGCCACTGATATCACGTCATAATGCGATACCCAATACCCACTGTTTGCTGCCATCCTAGAGGAATATACACTTTACTCTGTAATTTCTTGCTATATTTCGCCATCCAACGAAACAGCTTACACTACAGATCAAGTGGCTTAGAGGCAGAAATAGCCGCGCTATCTACTCTCTACTTTCTCTATGCACACAAAGGTAGTCTGGAAGAAATTGCTTAGCGATAAGACCGCCGTTTGTATCAGTTAAGTTTCTTTCTTTTTAATTAATACTATTTTAATTTAAAATAATAACGACAGGAAGTAAGAAAAATATATTTATTTGTCGAATACAAAACATTTATATCAAACATTAATTATTAAATAATTATTCTCTTTATTTGGCGCAATACAGAGTATAAGTACATAGAATAACTACTGAGAATGTATAAGAAAACCACGCAGACAATTAAAAAAAATCTAATTCTAGTATAATTTGCAATACTGGATCTGTGTTGCGCTATATACTCTAATTAATTAATAAGTAATGCCGTTAATACATTTTCATGTTCGGGTGATAGACATAGACACCTATATAAATACCTATGCATTGTAAATAACTGGATTTAAAAAAAAAAGTAATTCAATTGAGTTTCTTGCCAGTTCTTCTCAATTGGATCTATATACCGAACTGGACGGTAGGGAAAAAATTCTAAAGTAAAAACTTGACGTTCATAAGCGGCTAAAATGTCCTACATGAATAAATGATTTTTGAATTTTGAATTTTGTTGTTTATAGTAAATTATGTGTGTTGGTCAAATAGATCAAATAGATTTTTTAATTAGTAGAAGAGCAAATAGTCTCTCTGTAACTTTTCTGGCTTGTATTTAACGAGGTATGAAAATCTATGCATCAACATACACATGGACAGAAACCAATGCAACTCGGTTCTTTTTGTTTTAGCCGAAAATACCTATTGTGAAGATAGGTACCAATTATCGGTCAACTGCAAACAATTTTAAATACGTGGAGTACATTAAGCATTTGTACAAATTGAAAATCAGAGGCTTTATATCATGGAAAATATAATTATATAATTTTAGGTTATAATTTCGAAGAATCTACTTTAATTTAGATAATTAAATTAAAAGTCTATTAAATTATATTAAGAAATGTTAGTATAAATATAGATATGTAGTTAGACAGGAAACTGTTATCATTTCGGCTGTATCTGTACGTATTCTGTAGTGTGGAGTAGAAACTATTATTTAATCTGTGCTAGAGATAGCCGCGTGGGCGGGCGACCTGTGCTTCGATTGCGGATGCCACGGGTCACGGGAATTTACGGGATGTTTCTGCTGTTTCTTACGTATAAATACAAGTACTACATAAATAGACTTCAATACTTAATATTGAGAAATTCTACATTTAATGATGTACCTATTAATTTAACTCGACAATTATACAAAATAAAAACAGCTATATTATAGTAATATCTAAGTACATATTCATATATGTATGTAGTGGGTATTTGTGTAATATAACTTACTTTATGAGAAGTCTCTTTGATTTTTTTTATATAGGTAAAACGATTTGTTAAATGACCTCGGTGTTTGATATTGGGAAAGCCGCGGTTGTTAGTAAGAAATTTTTATATTTGTATTTTGGACTGTATTTTTATAGCTTTTATATCTGTAGCTGAGATGAAGGAATTAAAATGGCCGAACACTGTTAAATGGATAGAGTTTTTTTAGCAACAAAAACAAACTCTAACCCCTGGCTCGCAGTTCTCTTGATAGTCCGCAATCAATGAAGTTTAACTTCCTTATTAGCTGCATTTGCGCGATTTAGTGCGGAATAGCTTGCGCGCGCAGTCATGAGGGATTGCATTTATCTATTTTTTTTATACTTCACTTAAAATTTATTAATTTTATTTCCAGAGACAAATTAAGATCTATAAATTATTATAAATTCTATAATTAGGTTTTTGTTCCATAGTTAGATTTCTGAAATTTGCAATAATAATTGATATTTTGTTCCATAGTCAGACGTCCGCCATTTGCAATTATAATTATTTAAAAATGGCGCTAAGGCGCTCACGATTGAAAATACGGGAATGCGGGCAGCGCGTGCGGTCTTTCTTTCTCTTTGTCTATATTTACATGAACGTCCTTTCCACAATAAAAGCCTATTCGCGCGTAAAAGAGTGTATGTGTAAAGGCAGTTATTAATCAGTGTATAATAAAATCTAAAGTTATAACTGTACTGCTGTCACTTGTTTTTTTTTTTAAACTACTACAGTCATTGTTTAACACGTAGACCAACACGGATGGCCCTATCCGCAGTTACCGGTGTTCCACCTCGGCATTTTATTGTGGCTCAATTTATTTCGTATTAGCACTTGACTATATGTTTGTATTTCCCACACATCTCGGGAAGCACAATAACTTTATTACAGATCGCCTCTATTAAATGAATATTAGAGTGGTAGTGTCACCTGTGAATTTAGAATTGATAAAATTAGGGATGTGATATTTTGTACAAAAATCGAATATTAATTAATCGATTGCTTTTGTTAGCAGTATAATCGATAAAAATATTTAATTAAAAGAACAGATTTTTGGGCCTCTTGGTCTGAGCATGTTTATTTTCTTTGATGTTAAATAATTAATTTATTTTATTTATACACTTTATTGTATAAGATGCAGAAAAGTATCAATTAGAACAAAGGCTCTTGGTTTTGGTCAAACGAAAAACTCGTCTCTAAAAAGTAATCGACTTTTTGAAATATTAAAATCGATTTTGTTCGAATGATAAATGATTTTGATTTGTAATCAATTGTTGTTTCACATCCCTATATAGAATGCGTTATAAGTGTGTACGAATTTTGTGAGAATCATACGTTTATAGTATTGTGTGGGTTGTTAAATAAAGTTGAAATTAGTTTTCGAAAATAATACGGTATTTAATTCAGACGGTTTTTACGGTTTTGGGAATTATTTGTTTGGTCATTGTACTCTGTCATCAAGTTCGGTTAACTAATTATGGCTTATATTTCGTTAATATTATATGTAGTTACCGATAAGATCTATAAATTATTATAAATTCTATAATTAGGTTTTTGTTCCATAGTTAGATTTCTGAAATTTGCAATAATAATTGATATTTTGTTCCATAGTCAGACGTCCGCCATTTGCAATTATAATTATTTAAAAATGGCGCTAAGGCGCTCACGATTGAAAATACGGGAATGCGGGCAGCGCGTGCGGTCTTTCTTTCTCTTTGTCTATATTTACATGAACGTCCTTTCCACAATAAAAGCCTATTCGCGCGTAAAAGAGTGTATGTGTAAAGGCAGTTATTAATCAGTGTATAATAAAATCTAAAGTTATAACTGTACTGCTGTCACTTGTTTTTTTTTTTAAACTACTACAGTCATTGTTTAACACGTAGACCAACACGGATGGCCCTATCCGCAGTTACCGGTGTTCATATTATATGTAGTTACCGATTTGTCAATTACTAATACACTTACAATATTCATGTTTCTTCTGCTGCGGCCGGCAAGCCTACATCATCTTTTAGATCTGTTTAGATTGTTAAAGGTGTTTCTATCACAGGAGATATATAGGTACCGGTCAAATATGAACTAAAAATATTACAACGTGTATATTTTAAAAAAGTAACCATTTATCTAATAGTGGAAAGGAACTATATCCATACAGCCATGTTTGATTATAATTAAAAGCAATTATAAAAACAAATTGCATAAAAAATAAATATACAAATGAATTGTAACATATGAATATAAAGTTGTTACATAATATTTTATAAATGTGAAAGTGACTGACTGTCTGTCTGTAGCGTTTTCACACCAAAATTACTGAATTGTTTTAAATGAATTTGTACCGATAGTTTAGACCCTGGGAAAGGATATAAGACTACTTTTTAATGTGAAAAAAGGATTGTAGAGGCTCGAAATGGGTGATGAAAGGTTATATGGAAGTACATCAATTTGAAGCTAGAATGATGAAATTTTTTCCTTCAGACTTACTAAAGTATTTGTGCGTATGTGTATTATTTGTAAAATAATTCGTTTAACTAATTAAAAGACTACGCAAGCTTTCACGGACGAAGTCAAGGGATGTCCCTAGTTTGTAATAATAGGTAGTCATTTTTTTATTTACATTGTAGTACTCAGATATAGTAAGTTGTTGATTTATAATGTCTGTATGTGTGTAGGATAGTGTACAAGTGTACCGCTCTTTACTTATAATGACTCTTATGTATCGATGATGTTGCAGAAGCTAAAAAACTCATCAAGTTGTGATTGTAACATTATAATTTATGCACAGATACAAAAATAACAATGCATGAGAAAGAACAGAGCATGTTTCACGCTTTATTATTATCTATCTATACATGACAGCCTCGGTGGTCTAGTGGTTTAGCACACCGCTTTACTATCCGATCGTCGTGGGTTCGATTCCTCGCACGGTGCAAATATTTGTATTTGCACCGTGCAGTTGGTGTTTTCTATGTATTTTATGTATCATTACGTAGTATAAAACATAGTAGCTGTCGCTGTCTGTCCCTATGTATGCTTACATCTTTAAAACTACGCAACGGATTATGAAGCGGTTTTTTAATAGATAGAGTGATTCAAGGGGAAAGTTTATATGTATAATACATGTATACCCGTGCGAAGCCGGGGTGGATAGCAGTGTATTTATAAAAAAAAGCATTTAAGTATTAATATCAGTTGTCTTTCGCCCATAACACAAGATCTCTTTATTTGACTAGATGGCGCTGTTTAATTGTCCAGAGTTATTGAAATTGTTTGTTTCGGCTAATCTCCGAAATTGTTGGACCGATTTAAATGAAATTTTGCATTACATAAAAGAAGTAGATATGATGATAAATCCTGTCACTAGCTTGGTCGTTTTTTTTTTAATTAAAGGGTGTATGAAACCGCTGTGTACTGTCATTCACAATTTTGACTGATCAGTCAAGTAAGTTCTCTCACGGATAAATATGTAATAGCATCCCTTGAGTTAGAGTCGAGTCATGTCGTTTGGGAAACTCACTTACTATTCGAATATCCGCTCTCGAAATCTGAAACGGTACAGTCAGCTCTACATATATATATATATATATATATATATATATATATATATATATATTTATACTACAAAGATTAAAGGTAATACAGTTATAAATGGTCAAAAAAATCATGGTATAAAATCAATAATCCAAAGAAATCACTATTTAACGATAAGGCCGCCCTTTGTTACCTCTGTATCTTTTTGTAATTATGTTTTTTTATTTGTATACGTTTAGTTTATGAAATAGTTTTTTTTCTGGGATACGAAGAATAGAGTTTTTCATTCATTCAATAAATAAATTATAATTACTTAACATTATAAATGCCAAAAGTTTGTATGTCTGTTTATTATCTTTTAACGACGAAAGGGCTGAACGGTAATTAACAAAATATGGTATGGAGATAGATGGTCATAGGTTATTTGAAAAAATAATCAGTAAAGAGTTGGAATAGCGCACGGAAATTTGTGCGAAAATAATATATAATACAGACGAATACGCGCGGGTTGTTTAGTATATTTATAATGATGACTGTACGACAGAATCGAATCGCCACTCAATGCAGGCCGGCCGCGCACACCGCCGACTTTCCCACACGTGTAGTGTACTTGAGACAGTGAATTTTTAATGATCACTTCAATAATAGAATAACAATATCAGATAGTTTTAGATGATGTCTTGTTTAACAACATTATGAAACATATATATATGTATATATATATAAATATATATATTTTCGATTTTACGATTCATTCAAGCCTCTACTTTACAATCTTTTTATATTATATACTAGCTGTTCCACGATTTCGTCCGCGTGGAATTTAACTTTATTTTTCTAAAATAAAAGATTTTTTCCAGTATAAAAGTAGCCTAAGTTACTCCTTATTATATCAGCTACCTGCTAATTTTTTTTTTATAACACAGGGGACAAACGAGCATGCGGCTCACCTGATGGTAAGTGATTACCGCCGCCCATGAGCACCCGCAACACCAGGGGAATTGCAAGTACGTTGTCGGCCTTTTAAAAAAGGAATAAGCTCTTTTCTTGAAGGTTTCAATATCGTATCGGTTCGGAAATACCATTGCTGGAAGGTGATTCCACAATGTGGTTGTGCGGGGCAAAAAGTTTCTAGAAAACCGTACTGTGGAAGACCGCCATTCATCCAGATGGTATTTCAGTTTCTGGCGGGTGGTACGGTGTTGAAACTCAGCAGCTGGTATTAAGATGCAATATCTCGCCGCAAAGCCAATGGGTCGAGTCTGTCCTGTCAAAATCGGTCCACCCATTTCAGAGTTTAGCCGGAATAAACAGACAGACAGACAGATAAAAATATGCATGTAGTAAAAAACCGTTATTTGAATATTACAAACAGACACTCCAATTTTATTTATATGTATACATAATACCATCTAGTAGGTATTGAAATTGTTTGGTTGTATTTACTAGTGGTTGCCCAATAATATAACTTCGTCCATAACTAAATTTAACATTTAGTAAGACTATAGATAAATAACATTAAAAACAAACAATATTTATCTATTCTCAATTTGACCACAGACTTTAACAATAAAAGAGTATATACGGGTGTATGTCGAATATATTGTGTGTAATGTTTTTTTTCAATAAAAAAAAACATTACATAAAATTTTACATGTAAAATAGACTATATCAATATATAGTCTATTTTACATGTAAAATTTTAAAAAGATATAATAGCATTCTGCTCTCCTTCTCTATATAAACTATAAGTGTGAGAAATTTCATGCTATTCCGTTAGCGCAATTTTCGTAAATACACACATTTCTTCATACGATAGATCACGGCGATCGAAATTACGACGGCCTGAGCCGAGGTTCGAACCCCTAGCGGTGTCCTCAGACTAAAGTCGTATCCGTTAGGCGGGAGTTGGCCTTCAGCCGCTCCATAAGTCCTTCCGCGGGTTTGGAGTGCCATCTGCACTCGCCCCCTATCGTCCGGCGAAGCTGTAAAGGCCAGCTGCAGCCGACAGTATTAGAGTAGTCCGAAAAAAAAAAATTAATATATAGATTACTAGCTACTTGCCCCGGCTACGCCCGGGTGTACCTGTATTATATATATAAACCTTCCTCTAGAATCACTCTATCTATTAAATCCGCTTCGAAATCCGTTGCGTAGTTTTAAAGATATAAGCATACATAGGGACGGACAGCGACAGCGACATTATTTTATATTATGTAATGATATACATATATTGACAACCTTGGTGGTTTAGCGGTTTGTGAATTGTCCTAATATATTATTATATTGTATTATTTAATATAACTGTAATTGTAACGTACATAACATATGTGTCAATACATGTAATTGTACATTGTAAATCTTGCCCGAGCGACTATTATTTACAAGCTACAATATCCCAACACTATAAAAGTAAATCCGCTGTTATTCCACAATTAATCGCGTCCAGGGTGGTGTAAGATATAAGCCAACGAGTTATATGCTATTATTTTCTGTTAAAGAGGAACAATAAACCACTTTCTCACATCCAATGACAAATTGCGAGTGAATTAATACCAAGGTCCGTTCGTAAGAATAAATCAAATGGGACTAACCTCACAGCTGGATTTGCTGGTTGCAGCTTATTGAACAAACGTTTTATCAATCTTGAAAACCTTATTATCATCATTACAAGGTTTATTATGGTTTATAATAACTGTACGTTTAATGTGGTCATCGAAAATGTTGTTACTGCGGTATCAATAACACTTGTGTTTAATGGGTTAAGGTTGAAAATTGTGAGGTTTTGTGTGCGTTTGTAAAATGAGTTTTAAATATACGCTGGTCGTTTCAGGATGTTATTGGTCAGTGTCTACAGGCAATAGTGATGGGAAGCCCGCTCTTTGGGACATTAGCTTTGAATGCGCACATAAATAATCCATGTGAATTGCAGATGTGATCTACTATACTGAATTAGATGTATGGGATTTCTTAACGTTACGGTGTCAAGGTGAGGTTACGTTACAAAGTTCAATCACAGATTAAATAATTGTAAAGCCAAATAGAATAAGGTAATGCGTAGATTTAAATAATAGGTGGGTATTTTTTGTTGTAATTAATGGGACATTTAGCCTAAAGATTACTTTTAATGGAAAATTTTGCTTTCGTCTGCGCCAAAGAAATGATGGGTGCATCAGTGGAGGATGATGTCCATGTTTTCCACAGGGCCTGTTATGTACCATAGCTTATAATTGTGGCGCTAGCTCTGACAACTAACTATTCCTTCATTAATTCATAGCTAGTTTCAGTTTTGGTTGCTGATAATGGTATGGTTACTGATAATGGCCCGCTTGCGCTTGCGTTGCCTACGTCCATAGGTACACTTTTGGATTAATCCAAAATCTAGGTATGAGTCGCAATGAAAATTTCCGTTAATCTTGCAGAGAACTACTTCTATACCCACCTCCTGGGCTCTCTGCCTGCCTGGTTAGTGTTACATGGTATCTATCGATCCATTCCAAGTAGTTGTAGGAACACTTTTGGGATTGTACAAGATCCAGGCATGACACCCATTGAAGGGAGGTATCCGTTAAACTCGCAGAGAATGACTAGACTTCTGGACTCTCTGCCTGTCTGGTGAGTTTCAGATAGTATCTATCCATCCATAGGAGTTGGAGGACCACTTTTAGAATGGTCCAAGCTCTAGGCATGACTCCCATTGCAGGGAACTCTAAACTTGCAAAGTATAGTACTAGTAGTAGCACGCCACCTACTGGACTCTCCGACTGCCTGGTCAAAATCCATACATACCATCTATTTGTACATACCTAGGAGTTGTAGAAACACTTTTAATGCAAAGAATAACTGCTGCACGCCATCTCCTGGACTCTGTGTGTGCCTGGTACCTGCCTGGAGCTCTAGATGGCATATCCATAAATTCTTAGGAGTTGAAAGAAATTTTAACTTCCACAGAGCGCTACAATGTCGGGAATGTATGACGAAAGTGGCTATATACAGGCACGCTGGTGACCACTAACGGTGACCATAAACCGAACGGCGTACTGACACGCCAACTCTAATTAGTTTTATGGTTGGTGAGAGGTGACATCACGGCCGACAGTTCACACCGCGTCAGGGTTGCCAGTCTAAGCATTTAGCCTTGTACGAAGATATAAAAATATCCGATAAAATCTCGTATATTAGCTCAATTAGGCTCTGTAACCTCGTATGTCTTCGTTATTTTATAATAATAGCACTGAGTTCGATCGACACTCACATGTGATTTTGACCTATGGAGGTCAAAATCTCGTACAAACATATACAAGGATGAAAATATCTTCGAACGAAAGTCAAAAATTTCGTATTTATCCGATAATTCTCATGCGGTTGGCAGCCCTGCACCTCTTCCGCAATAAAATATTAATTCAATTTGTGTGTTTAGACCACTCAAGCCTTTTAAAATGTTTTTAATTACGCGTTTGGACAATAAAATTACTTCTTAATAGAGATCAAATGTGGAAAATATGATTAACTGTTCGCCCGCCCCGGATTCACCAGGGTGCTTGTAGCTCTGTGAGTTTTTACATATTAACATAGTATATGTAGACTAGCTGACCCGGCAAACGTTGTTTTGCCATGTAAATTTAGTTATGATTTGCTATTATAAAATTATATACGCTCCTAAATTTTCACCAACCCCTATTTTTTAATAACTTTATTCATTTATATCGCAGAACCACTTATGCCGGGTCAGCTACTATCAATATAGATTTCTTAGTGTTATATCTACATATATCTTTTTTTACACTATTTCACTTGTGTATGTAAAGTAAAAAAATGTAAAAAAAATAAACAATAGTATTTATATATTAAAATAGAAGAAGAATAAGAAGAATAATTAAATATAGGTATATTTAAAGCTTCAACGCACACAATACAAAAGGTTACCATGCGGTATTTTCTACCAGGCAACCATAGGTGGTGCAGAGAAAAATTATTGGCGGTGCAAATATAATAAATAATAAACAACATGCAACAAAATATAAACAGTAAGTAAAATACAATATATACCTAAGGGATGCAATAATATATTATTTTAATATATAAAACTTACATATATAACATACTGTCTGACAGTCACCGAACTATAGAGAGTAAGAAATATTGAGAAAAATTTCAAAAGTCGTTTGCACATATCAAACTAGCTGTACCTGCGATTTCACCCCCATACAATTTATAGCTATGTGTTATTCTGATGTATAAGTTATATTATTGAAAGTTTCATCAAAATCCGTTAAGGAGTTTTTGCGTGAAAGAGTAACAAACATCCGTCCATCCATCTATATTCACAAACTTTTATGATATTTGAAAGGTACTACAAACCGCGTCCGTAGCGCAGAAGATACGTTACTAACTTCGGGAATTGGGCACGAACAGCCTTTTCTATATGTACTATAGTAATTTAATGCCTATATTGCGCCTATAATAAATCGTAGGTAGGCAGTGTTTATGACACGGGATGAATTAATACATTGGCCACTTCACGGCGACGTTTAATTTATAACTAAAATAAACGGCACGGGTTATTGTGTTATTCTAATTTATTTGTCAAATAAAACCTTCAATTTTGTTGTTTTTTATGGAAAAAGAACAGACGAGCGTACGGCTCATCTGATAGTAAGTGCTACCGCCCGTGTGCACTTGGAGAATTGCAAGTGCGTTGCCGGCCTTTTAAGGAGGAATGAGCTCTTGTCTCAACGGTTTCAATATTCTATCGGTTCGGAAATATCAATGCTGGAATGTGATTCCACAATGTGCTTGTGCGTGGCAAATAGTTTTTGGAAAAACGCATGTTGTACGACCGCTATTCATCAGATGACCATTTTCGTCGTATTTTCACTTTAGAACAGCACTTTTCGCGGTTCTGTAGCAGTTTTTATTCCACAACGACGACTAGTGCAGATGGCACTCCAAACCCGCGGAAGTACTTATGGAACGGCTGAAGGCTAACTCCCACTTGACGGATACTATTTTAGTCAGAAGGCACCGCTAGGGGTTCAAATCTCACATCAGGCCGTCGTAATTTCGATCCTCGTTAGAATTTGACGGGGAATCGATTGGAGGGGTGACTTTATGTGCCGCAAATGTGCAAGGCAACCAAGTCAGCATAAAGCTACTATTTTAGCCTGAAGGCACCGCTAGGGGTTCAAATCTCACATCAGGCCGTCGTAATTTCGATCCTCGTTTGAATTTGACGGGGAATAGATTGGAGGGGTGACATTATGTGCCGCAAATGTGCAAAGGCAACCAACTCAGCATAAAGCTACTATTTTAGCCTGAAGGCACCGCTAGGGGTTCAAATCTCACATCAGGCCGTCGTAATTTCGATCCTCGTTAGAATTTGACGGGGAATCGATTGGAGGGGTGACTTTATGTGCCGCAAATGTGCAAGGCAACCAAGTCAGCATAAAGCTACTATTTTAGTCTGCAGGCACCGCTAGGTATTCAAATCTCAGCACAGGCCGTCGTAATTTCAATCGTCGTTAGAATTTGACGGGGAATCTATTGGAGGGGTGACTTTATGTGCCGCAAATGTGCAAAGGCAACCAACTCAGCATAAAGCGACAGATAAATCTGCAGCGCTGATATTCTGTTGGCTCCTGTACTTAAACTAGTACTAATTTATTAAAGAGTTCTATGTTCCGGATAAATATGTATGGTATCATCATCGACCACAACTGCTGGCTGTGCCACTCACTTACTCAACAAAGTATCGGTCACAAGAGAACTGCTAATATTAAACCATACAGCGGAGCAAATAGATCTGTTTTCTTATTCTCTGAATGAATTCACGAAGATCGCTTTATCTATTATAAACAACAACTGATTAAGAAAAAAAAAATGTATCCTACTCTATGGTATTAGTCTAAAACTTGTAAAATTTGCTGTAAATAAAAAAGTGGAAACAAAATAAAGTAACTTAAAAATAAATAAACACCAGTACCGCTGCATTGACGTATCATTTTGAAATTTCCCAATATGATATATGTAGACAACGGTCCCCGCTCTAGAGCCGTCGGCTAGTTCGCCATTTTAGTTGCATAAAATAAATAAATTGCCAGCCTGCATGAAGGTTGGCCACCATATAAGTTCACCAGTGTCATATGCGGTGTGCACATTATTTTTATAAACAAAGTAGCGTCAACAACAAAGTATGGTTTAGATGCGTATCGCAATATGTATTTAGTGTCCATTACATCGCCGCAAGTCCGTAAACGGGCAGTAAATCAGATGTTTGTTATCAAAAAACAAAGATTTATGTATTGATGGAAATGATAGATACAAAATTAAAACTATTAGTTATTATATGCATCTAAATGGCCCTATATAAGTGTGCTTAGTGTAATGTATATTGGCAAATTTGAGTCTTAAATCGGTACCGTTTTCTTATACTATTTATATCTATGTTTTATAAGACTATTCTTTGAATTTTTTTCTCTGCTACGAAAAATAATCAATTATGTAACTAGAACAATGTATCTGATGTTAAAGATGTGAACAATGAAATGGCCAAATATCAGCCATGATTCAGGAAATTCATCCCCACACGCTAGACCCTAAGTGGTCTCGGACAGTGCGGTTTCAGAGGAGCTTCCTCCCGCGTACACTTAGATTGTGGAATGAACTACCTGCCGAGAATTTCTCACGAGACTACAGCATGGGGTTTTTCAAGAAGTGTATATTAAGGTTTCTTAAGAGTCGGCAATGTGCACGTGACACCCCTGGTGTTTCAGGCATCCATAGGCTACGGTAACCATGTACCATCAGATGGGCCGTATGCTTGTGTGCCACCGTAGTATAAAAAAAATATTTATAATTACCGAGAACTGAAAACACCCAGATCGATACAGTCAAACATACTCATGAATACAATACAAATGTCTGTCTATGCCAGGAATCATAGCTTGACCACTATTGGTAAGGCGGTATCCACAACCGAGATAATAGAAAACACCCAGACAGATAAGAACAATAAAACTCCTGAATAGAAAGGTTTGAAGCATACGAGGTATCGAATCTGCCACCATTGGAAGTAAGATGGTGTGCAACCGTTAGACCACCGAGGCAGATAGGCCAGGTACAAGACTTCTTACATTCAGGCCGCTGGCTGGCACGACAATTCGTATTTTTAAATATTTATATTTTTATACGAACATTGTCATTTTGTTGCTATGGTTTTGTTATTATTCCTTTATTCAACTTGCTTTCTGCTACCATACTAGTTTTGTTACGACTTATATTTTTATAATACATTCATTTTTTTATAATTTTTATAATTACCACCATCGTTAGCTGCACCGACTCCAGTGCCCTACATAGTCCCCACAGGCTGTGTGGGGACACAGACCGTACGATTGATTGTCACCATCGTAGCATGAGAAAAATAACTACGCGTACATGGCTGTTCCACTGCGTTGCCAGTACACGGATAACGCTGCCCGGTCGATATAAAATGATTAATGGATATAATGTTGGCGTGTTTATAGAGTGACCGTCCAGTCTCTCCAATTTACAACGTGACTCATGGCTAGAAGTTAATAGTTCTATCGTCTCATTATTGACGCTGTAACTGAAAGATATACGCGTAGAGATATATGAGCGATATTTCAATGTGTTTATTCTCGAAGCATTTTTTAGTATTCATTCTCTTATCTGTTTGTGAGAGTTTTATACATTAGGGTTATGTTATACAGTTTCCAAGTACCTCGGGTTCGTCATTATACTTGATGACATGGGGCCGTGTGGCTGTCAGTACACTTGATACCAATAATATAATAATAATAATAATCTCAGGACAATTCACACAGAGCTATCTAGACCCAAGTTAAGCTAGCTAGAGCTTGTGTTATGGGTACTAGATAACTGATACATATACATAGAAAACACCCAGACCGATACAAACAATCATACTCGTGAATACAAATGTTTGTGCCGTGCGAGGAATCGAACCCGCGACCATCGATCGTAAAGCGGTGTGCTTGACCGCTAGACCACCGACGTCGACCAATGTTAATAGAGATGTCAATCATCGAATAAATAATATTATCCTTACAAACCTAACCTTTTTTTGTAATTGTTGAAATGTTTTAAGTTTTTTGTTTAGTGTGTGTTTTAATATCTACTGAATTAATACCATTTCAATTCAAACATTTTGGAGCAAATGTAGCAAATGGCTGTTTCGAGAACAATCCCTCGTTTCCTAGTATTGTAGCCTACTAAGTTGTGTCGATGAATATGTGTGTACGCGCGCATCCGCGTCTGATGCTATATTTGATAATTGATAAGTAATCCTAAATATTTTTTTAGTTATTATTTAATTTTGTTATTAATTTCATTAGTTTGTAATTTTGTTAAGTTATTGTCAAATTCTTATGTTTACTTTGTTATTAGAACTATTTAGAATTTAAGTGCTATCATCATCGTCGATTTTCTATTGTATTAATTTAGTTATAAGGGTTATTACATAATAGCGTCTGATGCTATATTTGATAATTGTTAAGTAATCCTAAACATTTTTTTAGTTTTTTTTTAATTTTGTTATTAATTACATTAGTTTGTAATTTTGTTAAGTTATTGTCAAATTCTTATGTTTACTTTGTTATTAGAACTGTTTAGAACTTAAGTGCTATCATCATCGTCGATTTTCTATTGTATTAATTTAGTTATAAGGGTTATTACATAATAGCAGAGAGGGTGGACTCACTGCCCCCTCTGAGTTATAGACTGTTATGTCTCGATTATTCCTTCTAAATTTTATAAGCTGCAATCGTAATAGTATATTATTTGAGACAGGGTTTTTTTTGACAATTCACACAGCGCCATTTAGACCCAAGTTAAGCTAGCTAAAGCTTGTGTTATGAGTACTACATAACTGATACAAGTACATAGATTTTTTTTCTAAATACATACATATTATACATAGAAGACACCCAGACCGATACAATCATACTCATGAATACAAATGTTTGTACCGTGCGAGGAATCGAATCCACGACCATCGTATAGTAAAGTGGTGTGATAAACTACTAGACCACCGAGGCTGTCGATATATGATATATATCGACAGCCTCGGTGTCGAATATATAAATCTGAGGAGGTTTGAATGCGCTAATTACTAGAACTATCAGTTCTATTATAGCCCCTTATAAATAAGGGGGTAAACGCACATGCAGATCAGTTGATTAGTCCACGATTACCGTCGCATACGAGCACCTGCAACTATTGAGGAATTACAGGTATGTTCTAGCTACGTAGACATAAAAAAAATCAAAATTGTTTCAATATTTTTTTAATACATAGATACAATTTTTAAATTAATTCAAACTTTATTCCTTCAAGGACAGGGAAGTGCGGTAGCCTTAGTGGTCTAGCGGTTCATATACCGTTTTACTTCTGATTGTCGCAGGTTCGATTCCGCGCACGTTGCAAATTTTGTATTTTTAAGTAGGTTTGTTTGTATCGTTCTTTGCTATGTATATTTACAAAAAATGTATCTATATATTTCCATAAGTTATCTAGTATTCATAATACAAGCTCTGCTTAGGACTAGATGGCGCTGAGAAAATTGTCCAGTTTTATTATTATTATAGCTGCAATGTTGTGAAATTAAAATATAATATGTTCATTGAAATCTAATCTTAAAAAATCATCAAAAATTATCATTTTTTTTAAATGTTGTCCTAAATGTATCGTCAGTTCGGAATGCAGTTTCACCCGATAAGAACTGACATGAAACTCGGTAGTAATGGAAAGATAATAATTATTAGTTTAATAAGTATAGAATATTTAAATTTTGATTTTAGTCGAATACAACAGTTTAAAATTCCGATACGAGCGAATGCCGTGGGCGATGCTAGTGTTCACTAGAGGTGTTAACAATCTCAATTAATTCCGTCCACTCAATTTATTCCTTGAATGCTTTTTCTTGTAAGAGTGTTTTCCATTCATCCTATTAGTCGCCTGCACAACTAACTACTCAACTTCAACTTAGGGCCGTTGTAAATTGTACGCATTTATAGTGGCCGGGACGCGGTGTTGCCACATTTGTGAGTTGACCACTAGAAACGGTGATTTTGATATCCGCTTTGGCAGGCAAAATTTATTTGTTATTAATGTATAAAATGTTTTGTACATACATATAATAAAAAAAATCACACAGCGCCATCTAGTTTGAAGAGCACCTAAGCAGAGCTTGTGTTATGGGGCACTAGATATCTGATATAAATGCATAGAAATATTTATTTGTGTATAGAAAACACGTAGACCTATACAAACAATCATGTTTATGTTTGTACCATGCAAGGATCGAACCCGCAACCTTTGAAACTATGGCGGTAAGCTAAACCGCTAGACCAACGATATGGCAGTGAACTTCTAGTCACGGAGGAATGATATAGGTCCTCCACAATGGCAACGCAAGAGGGGCATCTACGACTATGTCATTAGGGACTATGTCATTTCTGCGGTGCTGGTCAAGTATATAGCCGACGGTTACCACTTACCATCAGGTACGCCGTCAGCTTAGCTAAGCTCAGTCATTTTTTTTTATATAATATACAAATTAGATACATTACATATGAAAACTAATTCCCATAGATATTACATTTTAGAATGGTTCTGATTTTGGTTTGTTAACTATATAATTGAAGTTAACAATGATGATTAGTTTTTGTTTTTTTTTGTATTATTTCTTAATAAATATTGTATTTTTTTATACATATATTTTTTATGTAATGTTGTGATTGATAATAAGTTGAATATTGGAATTGCTCAAACTCTGTTGGCAACATCGCATGGACGCCCTGGGTGGCGGGTATACTGCGAATGTTATACATTACCCGTTTAATAACATATTACACTTTGTAACTGTATAAATAAAGTTTAATTTACAGTAATAAGTTGGGCACGGCAAGAAAAATTATAATTGTCTATGGAAGTGCGTTTCAAAATGCATTATGGCTATTGTAAATCTATGGCTGCCTAATGACATGATCACAAATGAGGCTAGTGTCGATATGGTTTTGTTTTTATTAATAATTACAAGCATTTATTAAACCGTTGACATGTTCAATATTAAAATAACCAATTAGTTTAAAATATAATCTTTTATAAATTGACTAGTACTATTTTATGTTCGTAATCTTATTATTAATATTATAAACGCGAAAGTTTGTGAGTATGGATGGATGTTTGCTGCTCTTTCACGCAAAAATTACTCAACGGAGTTTAATGAAACTTTACAATAATATAGCTTATACGCCAGAATAACATATAGGCTGTAACTTTCATACTTTTTTTTTCGGACTACTCTAATGCTGTTGGCCGCAGCTGGGCTTTACAGCTTCACCGGACGTTAGGAGCGAGTGCAGATGGCACTCCAAACCCGCGGAAGGACTTATGGAGCGGCTGAAGGCCAACTCCTGCCTGACGGATACGATTTTAGTCTGAGGGCACCACTAGGGGTTCGAACCTCGGCTCAGGCCGTCGTAATTTCGATCCCCGTTTGAATTGGACGGGGGATCGATCAGAGGGGCAATAAAATTTCATACGGGTGAAACTTAGCTATTTTAATTTAGGGGAGGCATAGACCTATAGGACCAATAGTCACCTCTAAGGCCTTAGAGGTGACTATTACTGGGGAGGTGAATTAATATTTAATAAGGTTTTAACAAAATTGTGAACAATAGAATAAAGGGCTTTTTTAGTTTATTTTGCATTATTGATATTATTTTATTCACCCTCTAATAAAACACAGCTTTCAAAGCTTTTCTTGACGGCTGCAATAGGTGAGAGAGTATCCAAACATTTAATTAAAATATAACTATATTCTAAACTAAATTATATATATAATTACACAAGGAAAATATGCACGAAAAGCTTTTAATGGAGATGGATTTTATATTGACAAATTATCGAGATATATTAGACGAATGAATCTGAGGAAAATAAATTAATTTGGAATCGTTGTCTAAATTAATTTTTATTGATCGGTTTGTGATACAGGGACGGCTCGTTAGTAATGATATATAAAATAGCATTTGCCGATATAAATATACTATTTTGATGATAATTAACAATTTAAAATACATGATAAATAATGTTGAAATTTAATTTAAATAATTTTATTATTAGCTATAAATTATTAGATTTGAATATAGTTTTTAATTATTTTCACACTGTACATAATATATAAACCATGATAATGTTATTTTAAGTAGTGATGACAATATATTTAGAAGAAACATGAGGAAAATAGAAATTAATAGAAATGTGGGAGAATAAATTCGTCTTCTCATAATAAAAAAAAATTGAGTGGCCCAAGATAGTTTTTGGTAAAATATAGTATCTTATATTTTACTTATCAAGTTGAGTGGAAAACGATTGATGGATTGAATTTGTATTGATCGATTAATATAATTCAATAAGTATGATTATGATATGAAATAACGGAAGATCGAGATTCTGCAGTAGCACAATAACTTTCCAAATATTGATCACATTAGGAATGTAGCATTAAACTGGGCGTAGTTTAATAAATCTCGACAACCCTATAAAAGTATATTCCACACTGTCATTCACAAATTTCTATTCATCTTTAAGAGTTTTAGTGGCATCCTAAATAATTATTTATCACCATATTTGACCCCGGCAATCTTTAGTGCCGCCCACGCGCTCGCAGTAAACCGCCTAATCGCCAATTGACAATCGACAACCGAAATCAATTTTTACATCAACCGGATAAAATATTTCGATTCACTACACTCTAACAGGCATTATCTCGTACAATCGAATACATTATAATAGTAATTTGGACTTTATATTTAAGTGAAATACAGGTGGAAATGAGTTGTGATAATTTTTATAATAGTAAACAATTTGTAGGTCGCATGACGGATAATCTGGCCACGGCACGCCTTTAAATATTTTAAATTGTTATTGGCTCTAATATGAATATGATTGTGGAATTCATACAAATAATATGAACGTAATTTGTGACGTAATAACTTAAAATTCATATGGTGTGCTGCGGAAGTCAGTATAATGTAACAAATAAAGAATAAAGGGTCTGAATAATGTAATTTTTATGCAGTAGAATGGCAGCTTTTTAGAAATTATACTATTTTGTGCTAACTTATTGATATATGATTGTCATAACGACGTGTTATAGACACAATTTTAGAGCAATAGAAAAGCCTAAACTAACAGAATAGAAAATCATTTATTCAAATAAACTTACATTGAAGCACTTTTGAATAGTCATTACATTTTTTTTTAATCTACCGCTCGTTCGGAAAGCTGTCTCATCACAAGATGAACGAGCAAGAAACTTGCGTGTTGCTCTTTTAAATAATTTTATTATTACTTTACATTTTTAAGTTTAAGTGTGTGAATACAAACCACCAATTAGCACTAATTCAATTAAATACTCAAAAAGAAAAAAAATATTGAATACATAACCAACTGGTTAAACAATAACAGATAATGTATATTAACAGACAAGTATATAGTAGGTATACGTATATATTAATATATTGTATCTTTATTTTTATGTTTAGTTTTAATTATTTATGACATTTAGATTAAATTATTATTTGCACAATTTGACCCTACTCAAGACTTCCTATGTCACGCTCCATTGGGTTGACTGCAAGAGATCTCTCTTAGAGTTAAGTCCTCCTTTGTTAACATTAGTTCTAATTAATATATCTAAAAAATGTATTTAAGTGCAATAAAGAATATTTATAATGTTTGTTTGTGCTTCTCTCCCTGCTACTCTAAGAAGTAGTGGTAAAATTCCAATTGGTTTACGAACTTATACAATAGTTATAGCCAGCTGTATGCGAAACTAAGTGTAAAGGCTGAATAAATATCTTTATAATGATTATTTATTAAATTTAAATTAAAGAATATATAAATAAATAATTTAAATTAAACACTGTTTAACAAATAATTAAACAATGTCATGATAACAAAAAGGAAAATGAAAGAAAAATATACATTTAAAAAATAGCGAGAGGTTTGAGTCCAAATAGTCCTGAACAATTATAATACATAAATATAAATATATCTATGTATATAATCGTATCATGGTTAAGGTATAGTTAACAGATATTGTGCTTTACGGTCGATATTATGTATGTACATATTTGTGAGTTAAATTAATGAGAATACACGGCCAATAGTTAACAGCCGACATAACCGTTGACAACACCCACGGTTCACAAATTCATTCAAATCCCCTAATCTCGATTGAATGTTCAACGAGTGATAATAACGATCTAATGTTAATCGAACGAGCCCAAGATTTGGGGAAACTTAACTCACTTAATGGACCATAATATGGACACGTTCACATCACAAACACTGATCCTATTAATGATGAGCGATTGTAAGGAATAGTTGGTTATAAACTTAACCTCAAATGCATGAATTTAACAATGTTGGTATTGTACATTTATACTATGTAGAAGGAGAATTGTTAGTAATGTGGACTAAATATCTTATTGCTAGCAATGTACCATATCAGGTTGACCTCCACGCGGTTTGCTTTAAGAACCATCATGATAAATTCCCGTTGAATTTGTCACGATGAGCTAACTGACCTGACTTTATGCTCATTTTATCATCCTCCACTGGTTAGCGCAGGGGAGTGCACCATTCCATTATCATTTAAAAAAAATGCTATATAGAAGAAGAGCTACATGTAAATGTATTGACGGCGTCGGTGGTCTAGAGGTCTAGCACACCGCCTTACTCCCAATGGTCGCGGGTTCGATTTCCCGCACGGTACAAACATTTATATTCATGACTATGATTGTTTTTATCGCTCTGGGTGTTTACTATGTATAATAAATAAATTAATATGTATTTATGAAAAAAATGTATGTATTTGTATCAGCTATTTAGTACTCTAGTACTCAGCTATAGTAGTAGTAGTATATAAGCTTTAGATAGCTTAACTTGGATCTAGAATTCTGGATAGCGCTATGTGAATTGTCCTAAGATTATTATTATTCACTAGCTACACACCCCGGCTTCGCACAGGGGTACATGTATTATATATATAAACCTTACTCTTGAATCACTCTTTCTATTAAAAACCGCTTCAAAATCAGTTGCGTAGTTTTAAAGATTTAAGCATATATAGGGACGGACAGACAGCGACAGCGACTTAGTTTTATACTATTTAATGAAGATAAAGGCGTCAATATACTATTTATATCAAAATTAACTTAATTAATATGTAATAAAATCTAACATGAGTTTAACGTTAACCCATGGTTAGAATTCCAAATAGTTAACTTTACTGTTCCCATACAAATATCAGTGATTGTAAAAATGGTATTTTTTTCTAAAATATTGTCAAGTCAAAATATATATTTGCATATCATCAGTAATTAGTGGACCTCCCATTGGTTTATAGTTTCAATATATATATTTTTATGGTATTTATTATGTATATTATTGGTCGCGTGTCCGTCGTTCCGTTAATGAGCGATGTATAGGTAGAGCGATGGAAGTTGGCGCGAATCGGAATGTGGTTATCAATTGTTTTTGTGTATTACATAATACTAACTGTACCGGCAAACATTGTTTTGCCTTAAAATAAAAAATAAAAAACTAACATTTAGGGGGATGAAAAATAGATGTTGGCCGATTCTCAGACCTACTCAATACGCTCACAAAATTTCATGAGAATCGCTGAAGCCGTTTCGGAGGAGTATGGGAACGAAAACTGTGACACGAGAATTTTATATATAAGATTTTATTATATACTTTATTATATTCGGTATTTCTATGTATATATATATATCGACGGCCTCAGTGGTATAGCGTTTTAGCACACCGGTTTACTTCTGACCGTTTGTTCGCGGGTTCGATTCCTTGCACCATAATTACCGGCGCTGTGTAGATTGAAAAAAATGTGTCTTTAATTCTCTTTCTATTTGAATTTGTTGATTTTTTAAATTATATTTGTCATGACAAACACAATTAAAAAATTGACCAACAATGAAGATTATTATAGGGGCCGTTCAAGCATTATTACAATTATTTACCCCCTATTCAGCAAAAGTAAGCAAAGCTCTCACCCTCTCTTCCCATGCGTACGTAAACATTTTTCAATTAATGTATTGTTTTTTAAAAAAGTATAAATATAACGTATAAAAAAGTAAATACCTATCGATAACGTAATCATCATCTAGAGTCCCCTACCCCCCATGCCATCCAAAATAAGCAAAGCAAAGAGATCCATAGTGCTGACGTAATTCTTGAACGGCCCCATAAGAGTAATTCATCGAAACCTTATAAATGTGAATATACGTCTGTTTGTTCGTTTGTAAACTTTTTACGCCTGAACAAAACTTAATGAAATTTCACATGAGGGTATCAAATAATCTGAAAGGGAGTCAAATAGGCAGCGAAGGTATGTGCAAACGAAATCGTTGGTAACAGTTAGTGAGTGTCTTATAAGCATGTCCGTTCGCGTCAGTTTTAACAGCACGATCCGTACTGTCATTGATAAACGGAATAGTAATGGGACAAGAGATGGACGCAAATGTTACTCATTATATTGGGACATATTTAAGTGTAGTGAAGGCGCCATTTTAATTACTATGTTTGATTTATTTTATACAAATACAGCATAGTAGTGTGGGCACTTATATTTATTTTAGAATAGAAATAGAATAGAAAATCATTTATTCAAATAAACTTAATTTAAGCACTTTTGAATTGTCAACATTTTTTTAAATCTACCGCTTATTCGGGATGCTGTCTCATCACAAGAAGAATAAGAAAGAAACTTGTGTGTTGCTCTTTTAAACAATCCTTGTAAAACATTTTACAAGTAACTTAATTAACTAACTGTGGCCGCGGTTTCTCCCGCATGAAATCGATAGCCTATATGTTATTACAATGTATAAGCTATATTACTGCAGAGTTTCATAAAAATCCGTTAAGTAATTTTTGTATGAAAGAGTAACAAACCATCCATTTATTTATGCATCAATACCCACAATCATACACGTTTATAATATTAATGAGACTAGCTACCGCCCCGGCTTCGCGCGGGTGTGTATTATACATATAAACCTTCCTCTTGAATCACTCTATCTATTGCTAATAGTACATTAAAATCCGTTGCGTAGTTTAAGAGATCTAAACGAACAGATATCAGCGGCGACTTTATTTTATACTATGTAAAGATGATTCATTTGAAGACCGTCGTAATCTAGAGGTTTACACCCTCACTAAGACCGAAAGGTCATCGGTTCAAATCAAGCTGTACAAAATATTGTGTAAATTTATAATTCAGATTTATTCTCCAGTGATGGTAACACCCATAGCTTTTCCAGTGAAATGTATACTTAGCAAGCTTTTCCTTATGACAAGTGGCTCTAAAAAAATTAAATAATAATTTGATTGATGACGGCCTCGGTGGTCTAGTGGTGGTACACCGCTTTACTTCTGATGGTCGCGGGTTCGATTCCTCGCATGGTGCAAACATTTGTATCATGAGTGACGATAACGATTGTTTGTATCGGTCTGGATGTTTTCTATGTACACATATGTATGTATTTACAAAAAAGTTTTACATATATATCAGTTGTCTAGTACCTATAACACAAGCTCTGCTTATCGTGGGACTAGATGGTGCTGTGTTAATTATCCAGCGTTATTTATTTGTTTGTCTGCTTGTTTTCTATTCCAGTATAAAAATCCTATATTCATCGATGATTCAGCTATCATATAAATATACATATATATATATATATATAGATGATTTGTTGTCTATAGCCGGGCCATATAAACAGAGTCTATGGTATCAAAACGGCCACCTGCAAATCTATATAGCGACTCTAAATAATATTTATATTAGTGAATTGACAGTTTTATGTTAGGTGTCGACACGCCCGAATAACTTAGCTACGCTCGCGATCCGGCGTTGCTCGGTTTATTGACCAATTAGTGGCATCGCCAACGCTCCGAATCATTTACATTTCATTAGAGCAATACAATTTTTATGTGCACATTAGAGAATTGTTTGTCTGGTCGTTTGTATTGACGTGGGATTTCTGATGTCAGTTATAATGGAGTTTAGTTTACTTGACGTTTGGATGTAACAGTTGCTTAGTGCATACTTTTATGCTATGAATTAAATCTTTTGTATACTTCTTAATTCTTATACTTCTTATTATACTAATAACTAGTTACTTGCCCCGGCGTCGCACGTGTGTACATATATCTATATTAATAATGTCGTCAAGGGGTACGGTACACTCGATCTCGATATGTATTATACATATAAACCTTCCTCTTGAATCACTCTATCTAAATTATTTTAGTTTCAATTATTATCTAAATTATTAAAACTAAAAACACCTTTTAAAATCCGTTGCGTAGTTTTAAGGTAATGTAAAAAACTTGTGGTTTATAAGCGGTAAAATGTCCTACATAAATAAATGATCGTTGAATTTGAATTAGAATTTGAAAGATTTAAGCATACATAGGGACAGACAGCGACAGCGACTTTATTTTACTATGTAATGATGATAATAATAAACATTTAAATCTGCGGGCTGCCTTTATTACATTATTGTCTTTTGTGATTGAAGCAAATTATGTGCTTATCATTACATAGTACAAAACAAAGTCGCTGTCGCAGTCTGTCCGACACTATGTATGCTTAAATCTTTAAAACTACGCAACGGATTTTGAAGTGGTTTTTTAATGGGTAGAGTGATTTAAGAGAAAGGTTTATATATACATATATGCACACACGTGCGAAACCGGGGCGAGTCGCAAGTTCTAAATAAGATAATATATAATATAATTAATAGTGTACTTATTAGGTAATGCCTTTATGTGAATTTAAGCGAATTACTTGGAACTACTCTAAAGCCCAATTTACACTCAGCCCGAGTGGGCAGGGAAGTAAGCAGGGAAGTGAGCAGCGCGAGAGTGTAAACTCGTGTGGAAACACTTCCCTTGCCATTGGCGCTGCCACTCGCGCTGCCCGGCGCTCCCTCGATTGTCGGTTTTTCGTGCGCGAGTCAAAGGACAGGCAGCGCGAGTGGCAGCGTGTTTTTACATTCAGCTCTCTCGCTCAGTTATCGCCCGGCAATATTTCCGGCAGCGCGAGTGGTAGGGGAAGCGGCTGAATGTAAACGTAGCATAATAATGCTGTTGGCTACAGCAACCCTTTACAGCTTCACCGGACGATAGGAGCGAGTGCAGATGTCACTCCAAACCCGCAGAAGGACTTATGGAGCGGCTGAAGGTCAACTCCCGCCTGACGGATACTACTTTAGTCTAAGCCTCCGCTAGGGGTTCGAGCTTCGGCTCAGGCTTAATTTCGATCCCCGTTTGAATTGAACGGCGGATCGATCGGAGGGGATATCAATCGGAGAGGGCGCCAATAATACAAATTTTGACATTTAAATAACTTTAATAGTCGATTTGAATTATGGAAGATTGATCGGAAGGGACGAATTACCGTGTGAAATTAACCCTTATATCGGGATCAAAATTACGACGGCCTGAGCCGAGCCGAGGTTCGAACCCTTAGTGGTGCCCTCAGACTAAAGTCGTATCCGTCAGGCAGGAGTTGGCCTTCAGCCGCTCCATAAGTCCTTCCGCGGGTTTGGAGTAACATCTGCACTCGCCCCCTAACGTCCGGTGAAGCTGTAAAGGCCAGCTGCGGCCAACAGCATTAGAGTAGTCCGAAAAAAAATACCACGTGATAATCTTGTGTGGCGTTATTACAATGTCTTCCTTAGTACTATTATAACCTTTTACCTTTAGTTCGACCTTCTGGTAGTACAGTAAGGTTTATACATATGTATATATGATGGCTCATTAGCATAGCCTTAACTGTCTCTTACAACATTAAATATAAGTAGCATGCGCAAGCTTGTTGTAAGTAGGGATCCGTAAGTGTATACAAATAAAAAAAAAATAATTGTTGGGTAAAAAAGGGAAACTAAGGACCAACCTGGTTATAATGGATCGGTGGACTGTATGGGTGTCTAAATGATGAAAACACGTAGTTTGCAATAATATAATATATTAATATGTGCAATTGCGAACTATACGAAAGACAATGATAGAATGATAAAATAAATTGAAGTATATCAAATAACATGACATATAAAAAAGAACTCTTCAAAAATATAAATTTAAAAATAATAAAAATATCAAAAGAGTTCGGCGGTCGGTCGCCAACTCTGGTTCTTGTCGACCCCGCGTGCAGGTCTTATTATACGCGTAGCTGTTCACTTTAAAACGCACAACACTAAGATGAATTTCACTGGATGATGTACTAATCAGATGATTGCGCGGAGATCGCGGCTGATGGTTTCGTTAACGTTGATTCGCGGAGAATATGCTGATTTGCGTGTGCTTGACGCGACGTACAATGACGACTCATTTTGTTGATGCTACCCCCAGATTTGGTGGATAAAAATAGGAGTAGGATTTAGGGTAGTAACAGCATGCAAAACGGCCCGAATGAGAGGTTAATTGCGGAGACTGGAGTACAAGATACAATACAATAGGGTAGTAACATATTGCAATTTGGCTAGAAATAAGTAGATTTATATCAACCAATAATAATGTTTCAAATAAATATAATATAAACTTTTTGATTATTACTTTTTCTATCTACCATCCGCGTGGAAGTTAACTTTATTTTTCTAAAACAAAAGTAGCCTAAGTTACTCCTTATTACATCAGATACCTGCTAATAAAAGTCCCGTCAAAATCGGTCCAGCCATTTCAGAGATTAGCCGGAAAAAACAGACAGGCAGACAAAAATTGTAAAAAATGTTATTTTGGTGTACGTACCGTATTTATATTCATATGCATGCATGTAAAAAACGGTTATTTCAATATTACAAACAGACACTCCAATTTTATTGATATGTATAGATATAATAAGATTTATTGATATATAATTTAAAACAAAAACTAAACAAGAACTAATAAAATATTTCCTCTTTATAATATTTATATATATATATATATATATATTTATTGATTTGGTTATTTGTTTGCATTGAATGGAATCTTACATTATTTCTAGTTAATGTAGGCGATAGAATATTTTCAAAAACGTTAGGTTTCCGTATGAAAATTCTGATAATGTATATCAACATGAAAAAATATCAAAAAAGATCGTTAGACCGTATGTGTATTTGTGAGTACGATTGTTTGTATCGGTCTGGATGTATCTATGTATATTATGTATTTATAAAAAAAATATATCAGTTGTCCAGCATCCCAAACACAAGTTCTGCTTAGCTTGGGACTAGATGGCGCTGTGTGAGTTCTCTTGAGACATGATTCTAGTATTACTATTATGAAGTATAGTCATTATTAACTATTATGAAGAAATATTTTCTAATAATAAAAAAAATAGAATATAAAATTCTTTATTCAAATAAACTTAAAAAGCACTTTTGAATAGACATATTTTTTCTTTCAAACTTTCCGCTTATTCGTTAAACTTTCTCATCACAAGAAGAAAAAGTAAGATGCGTATTGCTCTTTTCAATTATTTTATTGTTACTTTACATTTTTATATTGAAATATGTGAACACAAACTATCAACTAGTACTAATACATCAACGTCAAAATATTAAAAAATATATTTCAAAAAATGACTTATTATTATATTTTACGGAACCCCATAACATTTCACCGGTACTTGTCTCTTTTTATAGTATGTGTAGCGAGCGAGACAGGAGCACAGGATATAACAGTTCTCATAGCACATACAGTTTAACAAGGAGGTTTGTTTTAAATTCTTCGAGTCCAATCATTACGCCACCCTACTGCGAGCTCGTATCTGTTAATGTCATTAATTTGACAACGATAAACCGTACCGGAGTTATAGAGCCGATATTGATGCATACGTTTATTATAAACTAGTTGTGAACAGCGGTTTCACTGGCAGTTTAATGGAAAGGTATGGAAGCATGTGAGTCAGTTTTCAGGCCAAGGGGAGGTCTGATGTATCTGATGAGTGAGAGGTATCAAGGGTTATGTACGTTTCTTGCCATATCATCTTTCATATTATACATCTCTTTTTAAAGTTTAAAAGTAATACAAAATCAAAGAGCTCGCTGCATTAGGGGTGAGGCAACATGAGGGCCATAGACGTGACATGACGTGATGTCTCTACTGATGACGTTTTACGAGGAGAAATCTTTATAGAATCCACCGTCCACCCGGGGGATATGTGAGATTCTTTAAAGTTTAAAAATAATATAAAATCAAAGAGCTCGCTGCATTAGGGGTGAAGTGGGCAACATGAGGGCCATAGACATGACGTGATGTCTCTACTGATGACGTTTTACGAGGAGAAATCTTCATAGAATCGACCGTCCACCCGGGAGCAAGTGTGATATGTGAGATTCTCACCAAAACTTCTCGGTGTTCCTCTTCGGCCTAACAAAAGCCTCGAAAACTTCTGCAGTGTACTACCAGTGCTACTGTACTGATCTATGTCATCAGGTCATGACACGAACATGAAAGAGGCAACCGTTCTCTTTCCAGCAGGTGGGCTGTCTGCTATGTATATATATATATATATATATATATACATTACAGTTTCAAATTACAGGATAAGAGGAATGATATCTTAGTCCTTTAGAATAACAAGGCATGAGAATTGAGGGTGTACATGATCCATGACGTCCGTAGTGTCGTTGATGTATACTGGTAAAAGTTATCATTTACCATCAGGTGGACTTTCCATCTTAACCCCCCAGTTACAAAAACAAAAGAAATCAATATAAAATATGAAATAACTCTTATTTTACTTATATTTGTTTTGTTCTTCGATTATATGTCACATAATATAACTTATTTAAAAGAGCAATACACAAGTTTCTTGCTCATTCTTCTTGTAATGAGTCTGCATTCCGAATGAGTGGTATATAGATTAAAAAAAAAAATGTGACTATTCAAAAGTGCTTATATTAAGTTTATTTGAATAAAGATTATTTATATTTCTATTTCTAGAATTAAGGAAAACATTGTATTAATGTAAATAAAATAACTGTTGACATATCATGCCTCGTCCGGTCTCATCTCTGGCTATAATTCTTATTTTCTTTTTATTATTCTGTTCTTTGATTATATGTAAGTTAGAATTTGGGAAATTTTGTAAGTACAACAAAAGAACTGTAAAGGGGACGACATCCCTCCCCCCCTCCCCCCGCATCACGTCACATCTGCCTGCGTTATTACTCTTATCTTATCTATCTTAATGTATTTTTATTTTATTTTTTAAACTCTTTTAAAAAAATTGGTTATAACACTTTAATAAGGTATTATCAAAACTAACGTGTAGTTCTACAGATTAGCACGCCCCAACATTCAAATCGTTCAGTTTTATATATTAGTATAAACAAATGAGCACCGGCCTGAATAAATTATAATTATTAACATTCAAATTCAATACATATTATCTTCAACAAGATGATATTTCTTTCGAGACGCCATTATTTATGTTGGGTCCGATCTTCGAATTTGTGCTGACTTGTGTGACCCCGAAATGCCTGCATGAATAATTATTTAAACCAAATCCATATAGTTATTTTTATAATACTGGACAACGGCACGGGCAAACAGCGTTCAAAAATCTCATGAAGGATGGACCAAAAATCTCATGATTCATGGACTAAAAATATCATGAAGCATGGACCAAAAGTCTCATGAAGCATGAATCAAAAATCTCATGAAGCATGGACTAAAAATCTCATGAAGCATGGATCAAAAATCTCATGAAGCATGGACTAAAAATCTCATGAAGCATGGACTAAAAATCTCATGAAGAATTGATCAAAAATCTCATGAAGCATGGATCAAAAATCTCATGAAGCATGGATCAAAAATCTCATGAAGCA
The DNA here is from genome assembly GCF_030625045.1 of Achroia grisella. Taxonomy (NCBI): domain Eukaryota; kingdom Metazoa; phylum Arthropoda; class Insecta; order Lepidoptera; family Pyralidae; genus Achroia; species Achroia grisella. The sequence goes on along the minus strand of NW_026712882.1, from coordinate 3,113,901 downwards.
TGGATCAAAAACCTCATGAAGCATGGATCAAAAATCTCATGAAGCATGGATCAAAAGTCTCATGAAGCATGAATCAAAAATCTCATGAAGCATGGACTAAAAATCTCATGAAGAATTGATCAAAAATCTCATGAAGCATGGATCAAAAATCTCATGAAGCATGGATCAAAAATCTCATGAAGCATGGATCAAAAACCTCATGAAGCATGGATCAAAAATCTCATGAAGCATGGATCAAAAATCTCATGAAGCATGGATCAAAAATCTCATGAAGCATGGATCAAAAATCTCATGAAGCATGGACCAAAAGTCTCATGAAGCATGGATCAAAAATCATGAGGCATGGATCAAAAATCTCATGAAGCATGGATCAAAAATCTCATGAAGCATGGATCAAAAATCTCATGAAGCATGGATCAAAAATCTCATGAAGCATGGATCAAAAATCTCATGAAGCATGGATCAAAAATCTCATGAAGCATGGATCAAAAATCTCATGAAGCGTGGACCAAAAATCTCACGAAGCATGGACCAAAAATCTCATGAAGCATGGACTAAAAATCTCGAAGACGAAGAAGAACTATAAACATTTTACACATTTTTTTATTTATTAAATACTGAGAAGCAAATTAGATTATTAAAAAGATTTACATTTACATATTTACTACAATACAATTTTTTATTTCTACTATCTATAGTCCCCAAACTAGGTCAGACCTGTATCTTGGGGGCTGGGAGCGCGGATACCAAAAATATGCAGTACATATGTATACACTACAGCTGACTATTTTACAATTACATTAATTATTTTATGGTGAATTATTTTATAGTTAGAGTAGTATAAAATTTAAATACAATTAGTTATTCAAAGAGATTATATCATAAGGACATTTATTGTCAACCATTATTAACAAACTATATATTCTTATATATAGCTCATATATAAAGCTTGAGCCTAGATAACGCTGTGTTTTTATGTGTATGGACAACTGATATAAATACATATATACATTTTTTGTAAATATTAAGCAGGATTGTTATATATACATAATATGCATAACAATCCTGCTTAATACACAAATGTGTGTATTGTGCGAGGAATCGAACCCGTGACCCGGAAGTATGTGAGCTGTACAGCTAGACCACCAGAACTGTCACGTTTAACTGTCAATTTATTCCTCAGGAATGACAACACATGTTGATGTGATTGCCGTAGAGTTGTTAGTATGTATACGGTTGCCGTATTCCATTAGGTGGGTTATTAGTTTGTTTGTCAACAAGAACGTCAAACTGACGACAGACCCAAATCACGGAATGTCCGATACAAATGGTGTAAAATTGTTGTATGTTAATATAACATAAAGATGGAGGTACCCCAGAGCCGGGCATTTGTAATGGCCGCGGAGAAATCCGAAAATGTCACTTTAAATAATCGTGTTCATTAGTAAACATTTAAAACACGCATTAGGAACGCTGGGTGCCGGCGCCCGACCACGATCACAATCTCACCACATACAGCCTTGCACCTGTCCTTATCCGGCGCGTGACTATGATAAAAGGGGCGAGCGAGATGTCCGATACCGAAGGACAGTTTTAAATAAGGAATAGAGAGGTGACACTGTGATTGTATCAACACAGGCACGGATACGTACTAATTAAGGGCCAACTCTTTCCGATAAATGGCTCTCTGAGATCCTCTTAGTCGATGTTGCACAATTAAGACGTACACTTAATAAGCGCGCGCCGAGCGATTTGAAACGATTTAATCGATTCTTTTAAACTTATCCGTCGATTAGTATTTAAATTCGGAACACAATGTTTGACGACCCGCCGTGAGGTAATTGGTGATAATTTTTTTAATCGATATAGCTGTTGTTTTTCGATTATATGTAATTTATTTTATTGCTATTCGTAGACTTTCCTTCTTTACGAGCGATTGTTCAAATTATATTATTTTATTAATCGGTTGTATTTGATGTTTTCTTTATTAATTACTTACTTAAACCTCACGATTGTAAAGCGAAGTATCTCTGGTTTATGGCCAATAGATAGACGATGTCTGTACTTATATACCATCTGCTGTGTAGGGCTCAATTAACTGGGTATATCTACATGAAAAATATGTATTAGTTACTGCAAATAATGCAAATGAAGTAACTGTAAATGATGTTAGTGTTGCCATGTTATCTATGAGAAAATACACTACTTTCATACGAAAATTTACATGAATGTGGCGAGTAGATAACTTTCATTCACTTAATTTTACAGAGAAGTAAATGCTTTTATTTAATTTATTGTTATATGTTGTGATTAACGTCGTTGGTAAAACATTTAAAAATATTTAACCTTATCACATATTGCATATATGTATATTATTGTATTACTGTTTGTTAATCTGTAAAATTGTTTAATAATTTACCAATACATCTAAAAACTGTTTATAATTTCACATTGTTTAAGACGAGATTGAGGATATTTTTATTGAATAAGTGTTACTATTCCGTAAAAGACTATTACAATGATGACCATATAGACTTATGAGGACCTACTGCACTATGCTAGCTGACATACCGAGATTATATTTAAGTTGCTATTATGTTGTTGACAAAAATGTACTGTAATGTTACTATTATGTTATCCTAAACAATTTGTATTGTTTTGGATGAATAAATAAATATAAATTTTCATTCATTCATAATTTAAGAGCTACGCTCTTGTCTGTGGAGCTCTTGCCACTTTCCGCGATCTTCCATCATGCTCTTTAATTCTTGATACGACACGACTCCCATTTTGTCCTCAGTTTGTTTGATTAGCTAATCCTCGGTCTTCCCCTCCCCCTCTTTCCTTCTATTTTCCCTCAATAATAATTTTCATGATATCATCGTGCCGTATTAAGTGTCCTAACATTTTTCCTCGTCTATTTTCTATTGTGTTCAATATCTGCCTTTTTTCTATAATATAAATAAATAAAATAAATTATGTTATCCCATATACATAATTTGTATTGTTTTGGATGAATAAATAAATAAAAAAAAATGTTTCAGTAAAAAGAAGTAAACTGTATTAATACCAATAAGACGACGTTATTCAACATGCTTCATTTTAAATAAACTCAACCATAAAATTGTGATGCACTCTGCTGCTTTCCCGCCGATTTACTTCTTTAAATCAGCGCGCTGCGTACTCGCTTTTGCAAATATATCGATTATGGAATATAACTTCACTATTTGCGTTTATAAAGCACGCGTGTATTGAGCTGCTTTATATATCAAAAACTGGTGAAATGAAATGAAAAAAGTGGATATACCACTTTACGATTAAGTGTGTTAAATAAAAATATTTATCTACATAAATTGTTACTAATGTCGTAATAACCTTCTCATCTTCTCGCGAATACAAATATAATAAAGTTAAGTAATTTCATTATCAAATTAATATTTGTCCTCTGATGTAAGTCCTTCGGTTTCTAGTAAAATCATATTAGCACACAATAAAACTCATATGACGACATAATATCATCATTTATTACAGAATCACGTACAACATCACACCGTCTTATCATTAATACAATTAACAATACTTGTCTAATTTGTGATTGAACAATAAACTATTAATTATTGTGCTTCTGTTAATACGAAAAATACATATATATGATAGCACATAAATTGATTTATTTATTATCTTTATATATAAAAATTACGTGTCACGTCAGTCCACGATGGACTCCTAAACTACTGAACCGAATGCAAATTTGATTTGCACATTGTGTGCAATTTGATCCAACTTGAAAGATAGGATAGCTTACATCACAATTTATAGTCGCAATATTATTTTATTCAAGAACCTTAGCCACAGCAAAGTGTGGCCGGGTCTGCTAGTAGTATATATATTTGATTTTAATAAAAGGTAATTATAATAATTTAAAAAAGATGTACAAGAAATCGTCATGACTGCTTTTTAAAATAATTGTTAAGATGATAATATGATGATCACAAAGCCGGGGCATTTAGCCCATCGTGGCGAATTCATCAGGAATTAATAAGAATATTTTTCAATAGAAACCGCGTGGAGCAAGACCTGACATAGTACTTACATTACTAGCACTAGTTCCCATTATTTAAAAACCCTTCTTTCCTCTTTACGACAGCAACTCTCGACGTCTTTTTAATCACAACATGACATGACCAGATTTGACTAAGTATGTTTGCATCTTAAATTGCAGAAGATCAACATGCTGCCCACCTACATGAAGTCTACATGAGTCTTCATGAGGACTATTGGTCGAAGGGGGGTGGTGTATCGGCGGTAACGTGGCAGATTTCCGTCGTTAGTGACGTAACTACAGAGACAATTTCAATATATTAGTATTATAATATTAATTCATATGTATGTTAGTCTATAAGGTATTTATAATATGGGCCTAGTAGCCTGATATAAATAAAATATTCTCAGTCTGATTAATTTAGTTTTTTCCTGTGCTTTCATCTCTGTTTATATTCGAATTGACGATTTTCAGGGTCTATAAGTCGGGAACATTAAACCACGATCCTATATTTTTTACACTTGTATTGAACATAAATATAAAACTCATTTGTGACAGGATTGTTAAAAAAATAACTTGATAACAAAATGTTAGAAATATTGATTGTTGTATTTATCAAACTCATTTCTGACATGATCATTTAAAAAAATAAATCAATAACAAAAATTATAGAAAGTGACCTAACACATTTCACTCATCGCGAAATGATGCACTGGTGAATGAACTGATCGCGTGACGAAATCATGGTTCATCGATATATCGATTATCGAATCGATTCGTACCGCCCACGAGTGGGTTACGGGAACATGACTCGAGACACTCCTGATCCACACCCGCAGATAAACACCTTCAATTATATATAACAATTATCGATTATGATACACTAAAAGCGTTCAGTGTAAATATAGATTTCCTTCTCGGTCGTTTGTCAAATGTATTTCACGGCGTTTTATGATTTTATTGCCTGCAATTTAAACATTTCCACAGTGACGAATCGATTCCGTGTAATAGTTCCAATTCGATCCTAATAGAACAGAATAAATATTTAATTATCTGCCTTTATGGTGAATGGTAACACAACGGATTCGATTGATTTGTTAATCGCTTTAATTGGAGTTCGATCGCAGCCATGGAACGATCGACACTTCAATATAGAATATTGCGCTCGTAGATTGTTGAGAAATTGCTACAGTAGATTTATTGTACCGAGAAAAAATTGTGGTACCGTTTAAATGTGAATCAATTGTGATCGAAAGATACGAACTATAAACATAGAATGAATTGCAACTGTGATAATTTAATTTCTGAACATAAAAACTGATGTATCAGGATCGTGGTTACGATATTGACCGTTATCGATTACGTAGCTCGATTAAAATATTGATGTTCGATAAAAATCGAGCGGCCGTGTGAATCGTCGCCGAATTAGGAATTTGAAATTGATGTAGAAGGCATCTGGGCCGGCCAATATGGCGGGCAGCGCACGAGCTAATGTAAAGCTAATCTCAGCTTAATCATAGTCATTACATGTTTATTATTAGCGGTTACTTGAGCAGTGGGCGGCGCTGTTAGGCACGTCGCTCAACTTTTTACATAAAACATGTCGATAAATTATTCATGCTAGCAGCCTCTTTCGCGATACGAACGTGCGTCTCTGTCACATTTATCACTCGCTCGATTTCCCCAAAAAACAAGTCCCAACACTATTTTTTGACATTTGTCGTACGTTGTTACGTGTACACGTCGAATTAGCTATTGACATTTAGGTGATTAGCGAAGTCGATTTCATCGACAAGTTTATCGACTATTAAATCATTAATCACGAATCGGTTTGCATGAAAGGTAATGAAGACGTTACTTTCCATAATAACACCTTAAAACATTAGACGCGCCGCGTTTATTAGATCAATAACGTTATTAATGCAAAACGCTTTATTATTATATAATTATACAGCCATTATCATGAATCGATTAATTGGAGTGCATAATCGATGGAACGGTATGACGAATTGAGTTGTTTAATTTCGATATATTTTTTTTATATACATTGTAATAAAGAAAATGTTTTTTAACGGTCAGATTTAGTTTATCTCGTGATCTCGGGTTAATGAGTTTTTGGGGCGAGTTTAAATATTTTAGTGTTTGTGAATAAATGAGATGTTTCTCTGGACTTATGTGTACGCGAGTGGTTGTTTATTGCGCGGGTTTGCTTGCACGCTGATATATGTATAACATTTCCGCTTTACTTGGCCTCGTGTTTATAATTATTAACCTTAATAGGTGTATTGAATAGGTAATTATTGTCGATTTGATTGCGTTACGGTAAATGTGAAAGCCGTAAAATATAGTCTTGATTAAACTTGTGTTAACGCAAAGTTATGTCTGTATCAGTTTACCGTGGTTCACTTTGTACAAAGTTATATGTATCTTTAAACTATTGCTATTGGCGTATACGCTAATGGCGTTCTATTACATCCTATGTGGTCCCCATTCATGTATGACCGAAATATCTCCTTTGGAAAGTCTACACTCTATCCTGAAGAGATAACAACCATTACTCCTAAGAATATCTTTTATTACTGGCCCTGACGGGTCTAGGAAGCGAACTTTGAAAAAGGGCGAGCAAAATAGATCTATAGTAGGTAGCAATGCTGCAGGTCTAAAGTACCTGACAATAGCCCAAACCTTTCAATAAATATTACCTATGGTCTAGCGGTTTAGCATACCGCTTTACGTCCGATGGCCGCGGGTTCGATTTCTCGCACGGCACAAACATTTGTATTCATGAGTATGATTGTTTGTGTCGGTCTGCGTGTTTTCTATGTATATTATGTATGTATTTACAAAAAAAAATCTATGTATTTGTATCAGTTGTCTAGTACCCATAACACAAGCTTTAGCTAGCTTAACTTGGGTCTAGATGGCGCTGTGTGAATTGTCCTGAGATTATTATTATTATTTTGTCTTAAGGGGTGAAATACTTTAGGGTTTAGAGATATAATATCTTAAACCTCAGAAATTATCAACGCACATGACGCCTATGGTATAATATATGTGTTGTTGTAAGGGATACCATGGGCGTTGATATTCTTTCTTATCTAGATAGAATAATGATCACGAGAATGGAGTCCCCACATGAAGCTATATCTGATATTAGTATGTTGATACTGGTAGTAATAGATATTATAACCTCCGTGGTTTGACGACCTCGGTGGTCTAGCGGTCTAGCATACCGCTTTACGACCGATGGTCGCGGGTTCGATTCCTCGCACGGCACAAACATTTGTATTCATGAGTATGATTGTTTGTATCGGTCTGGGTATTTTCTATGTATAATATGTATGTATTTACGAAAAAAAAAAAAATCTATGTATTTGTATCAGTTGTCTAGTACCCATAACACAAGCTTTAGCTAGCTTAACTTGGGTCTAGATGGCGCTGTGTGAATTGTCCTGAGATTATTATTATTATTATATATATATATATATATATATATATATATATATATATATTATATCTCTCTTTTTACGGGGGTAATAGATTCAAACACGCGGGCCTTAGCCAAGCATGGATGAGTTATGTGATGAAGATAGAAATTTTCTGACTATTCGGCATGTGTTTAGTATGACGGCTTTTTGTAGTAGTTCTATTGTAGAGGAGGGGATATGCAACGTGTCTAGATGTTAGTTCAGACTTTTTGGTATAATTCCTGTGGATGACAAAACTATGGGTACTATGTGGATGGTGTGTGCTTTCCATTGTTTTTTTTAATTCTGTTGCTAGATCTGTGTACTTTGTTAGTTTTTTTTTTATTATTATTATTTTTATTATTATAACTAGCTGTGCCCGCAGTTTCGCACGCGTAAAATTTAAATACTATATGATATTCGAATTTATAAGCTATATTACTGTAAAGTTTCATCAAAATCAGTTCAGTAGATTTTGCATTAAACAGTAACAAACCTTTATCCATCCATCTCACACAATTCATATAATACCATTTAGTCCCAAGTTAAGCAGTGCTTGAGGTTGGACTCGAATGGTGCTGTGTGAATTGCTTTGGGTTATTATTATTAATAAAAAACCTAAACTAGAACTAGATCGCATCATTAGGCTTATGTTTAAAATATCACATACTTCAAGAGAATATTTACTTTCAACTCTCGGCGATTGTACCTCCACAAAATAAAAAATCAATTACATAAAAAGATAAAAAGCATCGACTCTTATATTATAATTACTGTAAATAATTATGTAACTAATCTACTATATCAACGAGGAACGTTAATTTCAAAACCTCGGTTCAAAACATATCAGTTTAATCTCTAACAACCAATTTAGTCTACAAGTCAACAAGTTAATTTGCCCATTAATCTACAAATAGTCTGAATAACTGTCAGGCATCGTGATGAACGGTCGCCAATACCGATATAAATTTACCACTTCATGCAAATAAGATCTGTGTGTCCACCATGTTGGTTGCCGGTACGACGCAGACATCATTCTCAACAGATTAATGAATAAAATACCGATTAAAATGATAAAAATTAATCTTATTAAATCCGTGGGAATATATAAGATATTCAGGGAATATTAGAAAATAAATAGATCGTATAAATGTACTTCATTCACGTCACACAATTACATTTAAAGCGTTAGGATTCTCAATTCAAATATTCTATGTGTTACGCGCGCGTTTCGAATTCCACAGATTCAATAATGGCGTCAGTTTACTTTTTCGAGCGCGGGATTCCTGTCATTATGCCCATATATTATCTTCGCGGGGCGCTTGTGATACGATAAAAGTTTGGTTACAAATGTTCGATTTGATTTAAATCCCATTTATATTGTTAAGAATCTAATTTAATGCCCGTCAATGGTTTAAAGGGTTGCCTTAAAATGTCTAGTTTATTTAAATTACTGTTTACTTTATATTTATTTTCGTTATGAAATATACTTATCGGTCGATATATGTCGATAAGTGCTTACAATTTACGAAAATACAATGACAATGTATTTTTACAATATCACTTTAATATTGATTCAAATATTGACTTCATTATTGAAGAAAATTGTCTATTGAATAAGTTAGTTGGTCTTATAATAGTTATCCAATGGAGGATTACTAAATATGTGCACTAATTTATTTAACTGGATATTAGTCCAGGATTTCAGATATATAAAAAAAAAATTTCCCATATTTCTCAAAAAAGATAAAACATTTTTGAGAAATATGGGAAATATTTTTGTACTATCGCTACATAGTATAAAAAAATTCGCTCTCGCTGTCTGTCCTTCCCTATGTATGCTTAAATCTTTAAAACTACGCAACGGATTTGGAAGCGGGTGTGAGAGTAGAGTAGAGAATAGAGTGATTCAAGAGAAAGGTTTATATGTATATAATACATGTACACCCGTGCGAAGCGGGGCGAGTAGCTAGTTTAAAATAGTTAAATTACTCCGACATAGATATACTCTAGTATTTTTTTTAATCTTTTCACTTAATACGAGATATTTATTATGAGGTAGACTCTACTTTTATACATCTGCGTTACCACAGTTTATTTAGATCAGTGATTCCCAAAGCCCCCGCCTTTCTTCCGATGGTCTCGGATTCTATTCCTTGCACGGTACAGACATTTGTATTCATGAGTATGATTGTTTGTATCGATCTGGGTGTTTTCTATATATATTATGTATATATTTATATCAGGTGTCTAGTACCTATAATATAAACTTTTCTTAGCTTGGGACTAGATGGCGCTGTGCAAATTTTGCTAAGAAATAACCAGTTTGTAATTTTAAAAAATTGTAAGTCTATCTTTATTTTATTAATTCTATATCAATTAATCAATAATTATACACCCAGTCATGTGATATTTATATGTTTTATTGAAATTGAATGACAGTTATTAAGTTGGCTCAAATATTGGTGATATAAAGGGTTATACTCAGAGAGACAGACAGCAAATAAGTAATCCATATCTGGTGATCTGTGAAACATAAGGCGGCCCGGCGGGCTGTCCCTTAACGGGACAAAATTATTGTTATTGCCACCAAACTAATGTAATTATTTTACTCCACAGAACAGGAGGTGGCGTGGAGTGACATTTCAGGATTTGTATCTTTTGTCGATTTTTATTAGGATGGACTTATAAGATTTTTTAATGTGTTTTGTAGATTGTTCGTGAAAATCTACATTGAAATTTGGACAAAAAGTAAAAGTATTTTCATTTTTTTGATAATTTAAATATTATATATATTTAAATTGTGTATATAAATTATTTAAAAATTGATAGCTTAGTAGTGTTTCAAATTAGAACATTTAAAATTTAAATTTACTATATTTAAATTCGTATGTATACTCATATTATATACCGACTACAAATATTGGCATAATACAATTTTTTTATAGATATAATTACATGTCAAATATTATATTTGACATGTAAGTATATCTATCTGTATATGTCGTCTCTCTTTTATCAAAAATAAAGCTGAAAATCGTTAGTTTGGTTATATAAAAATAAATCGATTGTCACACTTTTTTAAAGTTGGTTAAAATATATGTGCGATGACATTTCTTTTATCAACAGAACGACTGTCTCCATTCTGTACATACCGAACAAACCACGACCAACTATTATAGCTGCGTCACGTAATTTATGCTACCGATGGGACAAGCACACCCCGCTCGTCCCAGTGGGACACTAGTTACTACGATTTATAGGGATGAGCGGTGAGCTTAGCTTTTATTGTTTCTAACCAGTAATGTCCATTTGAAGATTGACTTTTACTATTTATTAATTGACTTAAAAAGTTTTAGATTGAAATAAAACGTTAGTTTGTTAACATAAAATTGATATTGTAGTTTGTCAAGTGTTTTTATGTCGTAGATTAAAATTAAATATGGGTTTATTATTGTACACTCCTTAGCTTCGGGTTATAGGAATCTTATGAAATTTTATTGACATTGGCGCCTTAACTGAGACCAGTATAGTTTAGATGTAACTCGACTTGTATTTCTATTTCTAATTAATTATTCTTTATTCTATACACACTTAGGAAAATACAGGATTCTTATTAGAATTTTATAGACATTGGCGCCTTAACTTAGACCCGTATAGTTTAGATGTAACTCCACTTGTATTTCTATTTCTCATTAATTATTCTTTATTCTTTATTCTACACACACATAGGATAAAATAGGATTCTTATTAGAATTTTATATGTAGACATTGACGCCTTAACTTAGACCAGTATAGTTTAGATGGACCTCCACTTGTAATTCTATTTCAAATTAATTATTCTTTATTCTACACACACATAGGAAAAAATAGGATTTTTATTAGAATTTTATAGACATTGGCGTCTTAACTTAGAGAGCAGTATGGTTTAGATGTTATTAACTCCACTTGTATTTCTATTTCTAATTAATTATTCTTCATTCTTTATTCTATATATACATACATACATACAAAATAGGATTCTTATTAATTGTAACTTAATTCTTTTTAATTGTACACACATATAGGAAAGTGACACAAGAGTGAGCCTAACTCTAAATAGAGATATCTTCCAGCAAACCTAGAAAATGTTGTATGATAGTGTGTTCATTAGATCAGCCATATATACATGTACAACAAGAAAATATATTAAGATATTGTTGTAATAGTAATAAGAAACTGTTGCTGTGGCTAAGGTTCTTGAATAAAATAATATTGCGATTATAAATTGAGATGTAAGCTATCCTATCTTTCAAGTTGGATCAAATTGCACACAATGTGCAAATCAAATTTGCAATCGGTTCAGTTTAGGAGTCCATCGCGGACAAACAACGTGACATGAAATTTTTATATATAAAGATTAGTCGCAGATGAAAATAAACCAAGTCACTGCGAGACGCGCTATCTACGATTCATATACAGTTAGTTACGCAGATATCCAGTAAAATCTGAACATGTCTACTGTTACATGCTGCTATTCCCACTACGTCACAAAAGCATCTATTTGAAATTACCGTCGTGATGGTAATATTTTTTCATAGGGCGGAAGTGGATTTTACATCCACAAGATTCCTCTGGAAATCATCATAAATTCCTGAAAAATTTGTCACTATAATGTATGGCTTCGCTGATCTGACCTCATGTTCATCTTATCATCCTCCACTAGTGCCTCCAGCATAAACCGTGCGTGCCAATCCATTATCATCGGTTAAAAAAAACATATTTTTTATACATTTACTAAGTAGAAATCCAAAAATGTTTTGAACTTCATTTCATAGTATAAAATGAAGTCGCTTGTCTGCCCTGTCTGTTGCTCAGATCTTTAAACCCCTGGAAACCATCATGATGAACTGAAGGATTTGTGACGATGGCCTAGCAGATCTGACCTCATTTTCATCTTATCATCCTCCACTAGTCGTAAGCTCCATTCCATTATTATTAATTCAAAATTTTTTTTTAATACGTTTCCGTTTTTAAAGTGGATATATAAAAACAAGTTTTGTACTTCTCTACATAGTATAAAATGAACATCCGCTGTTTATTCGCTTAGATCTTTTAAACTACGCAACGGATTTTAATGCTGTTTTTAGCAATAGATGGAGTGATTCAAGATGAAGGTTTATATGTATAATACAAGTTACACATCCATGTAAAGCCGGGGCGAGTAGCTAGTTTCATAATAAACCGATCAGGAACTGAGCAATAAAATCAACACTGAAGCCATTTCTGGCTGTAATTTAGGTAAAATTATTCCGCATAATTTGCCTAGATCCCACGCCTCGCGTCTGTTCTCTCGTTTAGGGCTGACCTGCGCAAGAGCACCGAGATTTACAGGTTAATGCGATCAGCGCTATTTCCTTTTTGTGATGACAAAATGCTGTAATAACCATTTATTATATCACATCGTTTTATATAGTTTTCAGAGTGGAATATAAACGTATATAAGTACGAAAGTAACAAAGTGGAAATTCTATGCCGTGGGAAAATAAATAACGAATACATGGGTTAAGTTCTTAATAGATGTATCAAAAATTCTTAATTGTAATTGAATTAAGAATTTTTGATACATCCATTATTTTATTTTATATTTTGGAAGTCGTTTCTACGGGAACGTCTCTGTTACCTATTTCAGCTGACAAATAACTTTTTAAGTTGTGTTTCGACTGCAGGTTAAGTATAACAGTGAAATTATTCCTGAATTGAAGCCAATCTGGACAGTAGGCATTCGTAGGACCCACGACGAACTGTCCATTTTGATTTTAGGTTTTAGTTGACAGGTTAATTACAAGCAAGGTATTTGTCCTGAGGAATAGCAACGTGTAAGTGACAGCATGAGGATCACATGACAAAATGATTAGTACTAGAGAAGTGCTGTTCATGAATACCGATGACTGTTGCCACTCACCATCAGGTAAGCAGTGAGTCTGTTTAATTTATATGACCATTGTATACCACTGTTATAAAATTATATATGTACTGCACCCGCGACTTCGACCGCGAATTTAACTTTATTTTTCTAAAATAAAATTACCCTAAGTTACTCCTTATTACATCAGCTACTTGCCAATAAAAGTCCTGTCAAAATCGGTCCAGCCATATCAGAGATTAGCCGGAACAAACAGACAGACAGACATACAAAAATTGTAAACAGTGTTACTTTGGTGTATGTACCGTATTTTTTTTATGTTCATATTCATGTAGTAAAAAACGCTAATTTCAATACTCCAATTTTATTTATATGTACAGATTACTAACTGTTTCCTTCCGAAAACAGAAAGCAAAGGTTATATCGTACCTTTTTTTAAGGGATCATAATATAATGGTGCACTCAACTGTGCTAACGGTATACGCTGGCGGGACACCAGTGGAGGATGATAAGATGAGTATGGGGTCAGGTCAGTTAGCCGATCGTGGCAAATTGACCAGGAATTTAACAAGATTAGTAGATTAGTATATTAGATTGCTAGTAATGGGATTATTAATCCACATTACTAACAATCCTCTTACCCATATACGCTATATTTTGTAACTACATGTTACAAATTTGTAGTCCCAAAACCAGGAGCTTTTTTTGTTAATTATTTTCTCCCGGTCGAAAACTTCTAAGATGGTTAATAAAGTTGTATTATGAAGCTTAGTAGAGGAAATTGGTCACTTTGACTTGTCCTGGCTCACGGACTGTTATTGAAGGCATACATTTTGGAAATTTCAATAGCAATCTTATATATTGTTGAGGTCAAATTTAATAGACAATCTTTAAGTAAAGATTGTTTTTGAAATTTTGAAATTTTATATTAGTTCGTTTCTATTTCTATATTTCTAGCTAGTATTACCATTTGTCATATTTAAACAATATTCAATTAAAACAATTTTTTAATGTTCATTCTTTCTATTGCTTTTTTTTCCTAAAACAAATCGGCCACATGTTACAACTGTGGTTAAAGCTATACCAGTGCATAAGTTTTATCTTTTCAAGTAGATAAAATCTTTTGACCTTTGCGTGGAAGCGATCAATGCAACGTCGGCTCGTATGGCACTGATATAATGTTTTATGGCATCATTAAATTTATAGCCTCTAGATGAAATTCGTTCGAGTACCCATCGCTCGTCTGCTATGTCAATTTGCAATCGTTTAGAAGCGTTTTGCGCGGAACCGACAATATTTTGATAAAACCAATTTGTTATTGCAACTATAATATACGATATCGCATTTAGGACCTTAAATCTAAAGTCATAAAGGCTATAGTGATGTACGTGAGTCAAAACATCAAATTGTCCTCGGACGTACCGGCAAAATTGTATTTGCGGCTGCAATGTTTGAAATTGTAACTTTTATCATTTGATTAGAACGATCGTAGTGAAGTGAACGGTATTACAAATGATGTTCTCTGTATATAAGAGGAGCGTGTAATATCCGATAATTGTCATCGATATGAAGTGCCCTTGTTCCAATAACAATTTATGAGTATATTTTGATCACGACCCATCCCTATTGTGACTATGTATTTGTCTTGTTAAAGTGGGACAACTAATAACCAAAAAACAAGGATAATATACTAGCTGTGCCCGCAACTGCGTCCGCGTGGACCTTACCAAGTAGAGACCTTGATTTCTTGTTTCATTGTTCTAGTTTCAAAAATGATGAATTTCCATGCAAAACTCACAGCCCCTATTTTAATTTACTCCCTTAAATATAAAATTTTCATAAACTTTAAATGTTATATAGTATTTATTTGTATTTAATTAACAGTCCACAAAATAAGCTTCCAGCTTTGAAAATGATGAAATACAACCTTTCATCTTCCCTTTCAACCCCTTAGAACCCTTTTTCACATTAAAAAGTAGTCTATGTCATTTCTCAGATTCTTGTATATATGTGTACCAAATTTTATTTAAATCGGTTCAGTAGTTTTGGTGTCAAAGCAAGACATACAGACAGACAGAGTTACTTTCGCATTTGTAATATTAGTAAGGATATTTGTGAAACTTCTCACTAAACTGAGGCAGATATTGTAAAAGGTCTCTGCAAGTCTGCGTGGGTACCTTAGTATCACCTATTTCTGCCCTCAATCATCCTGATTTGTAAGTGGTATTTATTTAATATAAGGTACCGGTAATCTAGCGAAGGCATAGTCCATTAAAAAGAAAAGTCACGTATTGTTGGCCTGGCTGGGAACAGTGGGGCAAACTGTAAGCGGGACTGTTCCGATCAAAACGGCAATAATGGTCACAAGTATTTATGGTTTATGTAATATAAGGCACTCATATGCTAGAGAAGGCGCATATTCCATTAAAAAGAAAAGCGACGTATCAGCTTAGAACAGCAGGACAAACTCTAAGCAGGACTGTCCCGACAAAATGGCATGGATGGTCACATTACAAGTCCCTGTAAGTGATCGTGGTACATCAGCGGGCGCGGCACGATCGCTATTTACCTTGGATATCCTTGTTTGTGAATGTGTCGATTTGGATAGTGGAGATGAGATAAGCGGCGCGTGCCTACGGCGACCAAAATAGATTTGATACACGGCCCATATTACACTATCACATCAAATTTATGATCCCAACTATGCTCATATATCTATGTACATATATGTAAAGATCGTTGTATAAAAAAAAAGAAAAAACAATCGATACAACCGTGAAATATATGAAGAGTCATATATTTGATCTAATTTAATTCAATTCAACCAATTTTGGATAATTACTATGTTATTTTTTAAAGATATTAAGCGATAGTTTTATTTCACGCTTCGAATAAATTCACATTTTTATAAAAATACTAAAGACTCTGAGTTTTTGAGTTATTCTTATTCATTTGATTGTAGTCGGGTTTTTTTATAGACTGCACTTATATATATATATATCTTACATATGTGGAAATCATAGTAGATGTAGTTCTAGAAAATCTAACAAAATATCAATAACCCTGGATTATAACTTTATTTATTAGAAATAAAGATTTCTTTAATATAAAAGTAGCCCAAGTTACTCGTTAATACATCATCTACCTGCCAAAAAAGCTCCCGGCAAAATCGGTATAACCATTTCAGAGATTAGCCGGAACAAACAGACACACAAAACAGACAGACAGACAAAAATTGTAAAAAATGTGATTTTGATGTATGTACCGTATTTATGTTCATATGCAGGTAGCAAAAAAACGCTTATTTCAATATCATAAACAGACACTCCAATTTTATTTATATGTATAGATTGTTCTGTTTAGTCATTTTTTTTAGTATCTGTAACAAAATTTATATTAATACCCGGGGTGGGTAGCTACCACTCCGGGTACATTCGCCCGGGTGTACATGTATTATACATAAAAACCTCCCTCATGAATCACTCTATCTATTGCTAAAGCTGCATTAAAATCCGTTGTATAGTTTAAAAGATCTAACCGTATAGACAGCGGAAGCGACTTAATTTTATACTATGTAAAGATTTGTGTAAAATATACTCAACTATATCATGAAATAAAGATTTATACTATAAGTAGAATAAAATGCAAATATATATGTATATCTACGTGTAACATAGTTGAAGAGTTATCTCGATGTGTTTTTTCGTATACATCGATTTTATTAATCGATTAAAAGTCACCGCTGTTAATTTATAGTTTTCTTAATCACAAACACTTGTAAAGTTTTCACAGGTCAACATCGAGTTGAATGGGTTTTAAATTTTAAGAACGTACATAAATTATACTATTTAATGAGGTGACCAACTATTTTTTGTTCAAAAAGAGTACACTTTGCAAGTAGATCAGAGGTGAAAAAAAAGAAGAATCAACGATAAAAAATATATTTTCTTTTAAAAAAAAATTTTCTTTGGAGTGGTTTTTTTTTGCTAAATGAGGATGTTCGTCTAATAATGTAGCGATATCCGAACGACTTTCATTTTGCATATGAAATTTGACAGTTAAGATGACAGATAATGTTTTTCTAAAAATATTTTTTTTAGAAAGTTGCGACTTCTTGCTCCAAAACATTCCCTAGTGAAAATACCCTTTCGACAGCTGCACTAGTGCCTGGACAACATACGGAAATTTCGATTAAAACTTTTAAATTTTCATGTGGGATATAATGTACTCTAATATGTCGAAAAATTTCTACCCATCTTTTGTCAAGTTCTATTTTCACATCGTTCCATTTCTTCAATTTTTAGAAATATAAATGAGTATAAAATTATACAAATAAGTACTTTCAGAGTAGAGGATTTGAAGAGATTACGGTGATTGCTCTTATCGGATCCCCAAGGGTGTACGTTCGATTAGTGGCCGTCCATTAATCACGTGATCTTTTTTAGCATCTATTAACACCCCCCAAGTATTTGTAGTCCCGTCCCGTGTATTTTTAGTCCCTGCAAAGAATCTTAAAATTTAGAATATCATCTCTAAATGCAGGTATAAACTATAATTCTATTTTACTTTGAAATTATGGACTGTGATAAAAATGTCTAGACTAGTTGTTTTTGATTGCCATAAAACAGAAAAAAAAATCGTGTTATCTTACTACAGTCCCCCTCCCCGTTGTGATATTTCGTGATTTTTGTCAAACCCCCACCTGATTAATGGACAGTACCTTAGGGTAATTAAATAAATGAAACTATGAAAATCTACTACTCTAATGCTGTTGGCCGCAGCTGGCCTTTACAGCTCCAATGGACAATTATCAAAATGCTTATATCTACTCAAAAATAAATTTTAATAGTGAGATGTAGAAAAATATATAAAACTAAACAGTGCCAACTAGTGGTACAGTTATGAACTAATACAATAAATGCTACCTCGTTCGATTGTACAACGGTTTGCGAAAAAAGAGTACAAAACTCAGTAAATGAGTATAGTTGGTCACCTTATATTTAAATTTATTATTCATTTATTACACTACATTAGGTCAGTATTGACCGTTTTCATGGTCGGTCTAAGATCAAATTTATTGTTTTTTTTATGTTATAAATGATTGATTGCCATTTTACAATGATAAAGTGAATGAAACCCTAAAATGTTTTCATTTAGTTCTAATTCAAATGTGCTTATAATTATAATTATTATTGTAGAGCAGCTGAATTCTAATTCAGCTGCTCTACAATAATAATAAAATCTCTCTACACTCTAGTGTAGAGAGATTTTATCGGTTATTTCAATAGAATATAATAGAAAATTCTTTATTATAATACATTTGAATTTAAGCACTTTCGAATAGTCATACGTATTTCTTTTAATCTACCATCCATTCGGAAAACTGTCTCATCACAAGGAGTACGAAGTATTGTCATTTTTAAATTAGAAACTTAAAACATATTTTTCTGGCTATTGACTAAATATAAATGATATTCAAAGTACGTAGAAATTTTACCCATGGGAGCATAAAATAAAATAGGGGATGAAATTTTGTATGGAAATTCGTCAGTTTTGAAGCTAGAAGCGATGGAACTATTTTTTCTTTGTGTTTTGAAAATTAGTCTAGATAATGTGAATGGTATCCAAGGTCACTATTGGTCACCACGCGGATGAAGCTACTAAACTATAAAAGTGCCGAATTTCGTACTGCTCCGCACCTTTTTCGTAAAAAGGGGTACAAAGTTTTCGCTTCACGTATTAATTTGGACCCCAGCTGCGGGCGGTCCCCGGTAACACCTCTGCACAGTGAGGTACTCTGCCCGCCATCTCATTACGGAGTGATTGCGCCGACGTAATAATGTTGGCGATTCGTCAAGTGCGCTGCGCACGCGGCGATCCGCAGCGATTGTCGCGGGCGATCCGCTAGGGTTGCCACTAGGTCCTTCTCCAATAATATAGTTACGTCCACTGATTTGACTATTTTCTTATAACAACATTGCACAGCATATGCTAGCGGTCATTCTATTTTCCCTAATAGAATTTAAAAAGGATTTAGTGTTTTTGACAACACGTACAAGCTCATTTGAAAAGAATGAGAGCTGAGTTTTTTGTCAGTAAATACATACATAATATATATAAAAAAACACCCAGGCAAATAATAACAATCATATTCATGGGTATAAATCATATGAGGAATCAAATCTGCCTAATTAGCGATCAATAAAAAAAAATCGCTATTACCTGGATATTATCGAAATGATTTTTTTATGAATAACATAGTGTATATTCCAAGCAAGCAGCGCCGTGGTATTACTAATCTATACATATAAATAAATTTGGAGTGTCTGTATGTAATATTGAAAGAACAGTTTTTTATTACACGCATATGAATATAAATACGGCACATACACCAAAATAACATTTTTTACAATTTTTATCTGTGTGTCTGTCTGTCTGTTCCGGCTAATCTCTGAAATGCTAGACCGATTTTAACGGGACTTTTTTTGGCAGATAGCTGCTGTAATAAGGCTATGCTGTAGTAACTTAGGCTACTTTTATTTTAGAAAAATAAAGTTAAATTCCACGCGGACGAAGTCGTGGGTACCGCTAGTATAATATAAAAATAACCCTCAATAGTAATAGTACTTATTGTTTTATAAATGATAGCGACAGTTTCAATTACAACAGTTACGAAAAATATATATGAAGTAGAGCTGATGTGTCATCCCAGCCCTAGATGTAAAGGACACAGCTTTCTCAGGCAGGGTGCCCCGAGGCTGTAGACGGATGCCTCTAAATCTGCTTTGTTTACCTGTCAACTAGCCCGTCATTAGGGGTCGGGGGTCGATGCGAAAATATCGCTCGCCAAGTTAGACGACACCGTCCTAATTGAGATTTCGTCATTTATAATCGACGTCAAATTAATCGGGAATTGTTTAAATTCTCTTTCGGTCATTATTTATACGTAAACTCAAGAAAATCACACGTTTTATTTATTTTTATGAAGTTCCCGATGTTCGGCGGTGTTACGAGACTTAAGTATGTGAGTTTTTTAATTTATTTCATTATTTATACGTAAAATCAAGAAAATCACGGCATTTTAACACGTTTTATTTATTTTTATGAAGTTCCCGATGTTCGGCGGTGTTACGAGACTTAAGTATGTGAGTTTTTTAATTTATTTCATTATTTATACGTAAAATCAAGAAAATCACGGCATTTTAACACGTTTTATTTATTTTTATGAAGTTCCAGATGTTTCGGCAGTGTTACGAGACTTAAGTATGTGAGTTTTTTAATTTATTTCATTATTTATACGTAAAATCAAGAAAATCACGGCATTTTAACACGTTTTATTTATTTTTATGAAGTTCCAGATGTTTCGGCAGTGTTACGAGACTTAAGTATGTGAGTTTTTTAATTTATTTCATTATTTATACGTAAAATCAAGAAAATCACGGCATTTTAACACGTTTTATTTATTTTTATGAAGTTCCAGATGTTTCGGCAGTGTTACGAGACTTAAGTATGTGAGTTTTTTAATTTATTTCATTATTTATACGTAAAATCAAGAAAATCACGGCATTTTAACACGTTTTATTTATTTTTATGAAGTTCCAGATGTTTCGGCAGTGTTACGAGACTTAAGTATGTGAGTTTTTTAATTTATTTCATTATTTATACGTAAAATCAAGAAAATCACGGCATTTTAACACGTTTTATTTATTTTTATGAAGTTCCAGATGTTTCGGCAGTGTTACGAGACTTAAGTATGTGAGTTTTTTAATTTATTTCATTATTTATACGTAAAATCAAGAAAATCACGGCATTTTAACACGTTTTATTTATTTTTATGAAGTTCCAGATGTTTCGGCAGTGTTACGAGACTTAAGTATGTGAGTTTTTTAATTTATTTCATTATTTATACGTAAAATCAAGAAAATCACGGCATTTTAACACGTTTTATTTATTTTTATGAAGTTCCAGATGTTTCGGCAGTGTTACGAGACTTAAGTATGTGAGTTTTTTAATTTATTTCATTATTTATACGTAAAATCAAGAAAATCACGGCATTTTAACACGTTTTATTTATTTTTATGAAGTTCCAGATGTTTCGGCAGTGTTTTTAACACGAGACTTAAGTATGTGAGTTTTTTAATTTATTTCATTATTTATACGTAAAATCAAGAAAATCACGGCATTTTAACACGTTTTATTTATTTTTATGAAGTTCCAGATGTTTCGGCAGTGTTACGAGACTTAAGTATGTGAGTTTTTTAATTTATTTCATTATTTATACGTAAAATCAAGAAAATCACGGCATTTTAACACGTTTTATTTATTTTTATGAAGTTCCAGATGTTTCGGCAGTGTTACGAGACTTAAGTATGTGAGTTTTTTAATTTATTTCATTATTTATACGTAAAATCAAGAAAATCACGGCATTTTAACACGTTTTATTTATTTTTATGAAGTTCCAGATGTTTCGGCAGTGTTACGAGACTTAAGTATGTGAGTTTTTTAATTTATTTCATTATTTATACGTAAAATCAAGAAAATCACGGCATTTTAACACGTTTTATTTATTTTTATGAAGTTCCAGATGTTTCGGCAGTGTTACGAGACTTAAGTATGTGAGTTTTTTAATTTATTTCATTATTTATACGTAAAATCAAGAAAATCACGGCATTTTAACACGTTTTATTTATTTTTATGAAGTTCCAGATGTTTCGGCAGTGTTACGAGACTTAAGTATGTGAGTTTTTTAATTTATTTCATTATTTATACGTAAAATCAAGAAAATCACGGCATTTTAACACGTTTTATTTATTTTTATGAAGTTCCAGATGTTTCGGCAGTGTTACGAGACTTAAGTATGTGAGTTTTTTAATTTATTTCATTATTTATACGTAAAATCAAGAAAATCACGGCATTTTAACACGTTTTATTTATTTTTATGAAGTTCCAGATGTTTCGGCAGTGTTACGAGACTTAAGTATGTGAGTTTTTTAATTTATTTCATTATTTATACGTAAAATCAAGAAAATCACGGCATTTTAACACGTTTTATTTATTTTTATGAAGTTCCAGATGTTTCGGCAGTGTTACGAGACTTAAGTATGTGAGTTTTTTAATTTATTTCATTATTTATACGTAAAATCAAGAAAATCACGGCATTTTAACACGTTTTATTTATTTTTATGAAGTTCCAGATGTTTCGGCAGTGTTACGAGACTTAAGTATGTGAGTTTTTTAATTTATTTCATTATTTATACGTAAAATCAAGAAAATCACGGCATTTTAACACGTTTTATTTATTTTTATGAAGTTCCAGATGTTTCGGCAGTGTTACGAGACTTAAGTATGTGAGTTTTTTAATTTATTTCATTATTTATACGTAAAATCAAGAAAATCACGGCATTTTAACACGTTTTATTTATTTTTATGAAGTTCCAGATGTTTCGGCAGTGTTACGAGACTTAAGTATGTGAGTTTTTTAATTTATTTCATTATTTATACGTAAAATCAAGAAAATCACGGCATTTTAACACGTTTTATTTATTTTTATGAAGTTCCAGATGTTTCGGCAGTGTTACGAGACTTAAGTATGTGAGTTTTTTAATTTATTTCATTATTTATACGTAAAATCAAGAAAATCACGGCATTTTAACACGTTTTATTTATTTTTATGAAGTTCCAGATGTTTCGGCAGTGTTACGAGACTTAAGTATGTGAGTTTTTTAATTTATTTCATTATTTATACGTAAAATCAAGAAAATCACGGCATTTTAACACGTTTTATTTATTTTTATGAAGTTCCAGATGTTTCGGCAGTGTTACGAGACTTAAGTATGTGAGTTTTTTAATTTATTTCATTATTTATACGTAAAATCAAGAAAATCACGGCATTTTAACACGTTTTATTTATTTTTATGAAGTTCCAGATGTTTCGGCAGTGTTACGAGACTTAAGTATGTGAGTTTTTTAATTTATTTCATTATTTATACGTAAAATCAAGAAAATCACGGCATTTTAACACGTTTTATTTATTTTTATGAAGTTCCAGATGTTTCGGCAGTGTTACGAGACTTAAGTATGTGAGTTTTTTAATTTATTTCATTATTTATACGTAAAATCAAGAAAATCACGGCATTTTAACACGTTTTATTTATTTTTATGAAGTTCCAGATGTTTCGGCAGTGTTACGAGACTTAAGTATGTGAGTTTTTTAATTTATTTCATTATTTATACGTAAAATCAAGAAAATCACGGCATTTTAACACGTTTTATTTATTTTTATGAAGTTCCAGATGTTTCGGCAGTGTTACGAGACTTAAGTATGTGAGTTTTTTAATTTATTTCATTATTTATACGTAAAATCAAGAAAATCACGGCATTTTAACACGTTTTATTTATTTTTATGAAGTTCCAGATGTTTCGGCAGTGTTACGAGACTTAAGTATGTGAGTTTTTTAATTTATTTCATTATTTATACGTAAAATCAAGAAAATCACGGCATTTTAACACGTTTTATTTATTTTTATGAAGTTCCAGATGTTTCGGCAGTGTTACGAGACTTAAGTATGTGAGTTTTTTAATTTATTTCATTATTTATACGTAAAATCAAGAAAATCACGGCATTTTAACACGTTTTATTTATTTTTATGAAGTTCCAGATGTTTCGGCAGTGTTACGAGACTTAAGTATGTGAGTTTTTTAATTTATTTCATTATTTATACGTAAAATCAAGAAAATCACGGCATTTTAACACGTTTTATTTATTTTTATGAAGTTCCAGATGTTTCGGCAGTGTTACGAGACTTAAGTATGTGAGTTTTTTAATTTATTTCATTATTTATACGTAAAATCAAGAAAATCACGGCATTTTAACACGTTTTATTTATTTTTATGAAGTTCCAGATGTTTCGGCAGTGTTACGAGACTTAAGTATGTGAGTTTTTTAATTTATTTCATTATTTATACGTAAAATCAAGAAAATCACGGCATTTTAACACGTTTTATTTATTTTTATGAAGTTCCAGATGTTTCGGCAGTGTTACGAGACTTAAGTATGTGAGTTTTTTAATTTATTTCATTATTTATACGTAAAATCAAGAAAATCACGGCATTTTAACACGTTTTATTTATTTTTATGAAGTTCCAGATGTTTCGGCAGTGTTACGAGACTTAAGTATGTGAGTTTTTTAATTTATTTCATTATTTATACGTAAAATCAAGAAAATCACGGCATTTTAACACGTTTTATTTATTTTTATGAAGTTCCAGATGTTTCGGCAGTGTTACGAGACTTAAGTATGTGAGTTTTTTAATTTATTTCATTATTTATACGTAAAATCAAGAAAATCACGGCATTTTAACACGTTTTATTTATTTTTATGAAGTTCCAGATGTTTCGGCAGTGTTACGAGACTTAAGTATGTGAGTTTTTTAATTTATTTCATTATTTATACGTAAAATCAAGAAAATCACGGCATTTTAACACGTTTTATTTATTTTTATGAAGTTCCAGATGTTTCGGCAGTGTTACGAGACTTAAGTATGTGAGTTTTTTAATTTATTTCATTATTTATACGTAAAATCAAGAAAATCACGGCATTTTAACACGTTTTATTTATTTTTATGAAGTTCCAGATGTTTCGGCAGTGTTACGAGACTTAAGTATGTGAGTTTTTTAATTTATTTCATTATTTATACGTAAAATCAAGAAAATCACGGCATTTTAACACGTTTTATTTATTTTTATGAAGTTCCAGATGTTTCGGCAGTGTTACGAGACTTAAGTATGTGAGTTTTTTAATTTATTTCATTATTTATACGTAAAATCAAGAAAATCACGGCATTTTAACACGTTTTATTTATTTTTATGAAGTTCCAGATGTTTCGGCAGTGTTACGAGACTTAAGTATGTGAGTTTTTTAATTTATTTCATTATTTATACGTAAAATCAAGAAAATCACGGCATTTTAACACGTTTTATTTATTTTTATGAAGTTCCAGATGTTTCGGCAGTGTTACGAGACTTAAGTATGTGAGTTTTTTAATTTATTTCATTATTTATACGTAAAATCAAGAAAATCACGGCATTTTAACACGTTTTATTTATTTTTATGAAGTTCCAGATGTTTCGGCAGTGTTACGAGACTTAAGTATGTGAGTTTTTTAATTTATTTCATTATTTATACGTAAAATCAAGAAAATCACGGCATTTTAACACGTTTTATTTATTTTTATGAAGTTCCAGATGTTTCGGCAGTGTTACGAGACTTAAGTATGTGAGTTTTTTAATTTATTTCATTATTTATACGTAAAATCAAGAAAATCACGGCATTTTAACACGTTTTATTTATTTTTATGAAGTTCCAGATGTTTCGGCAGTGTTACGAGACTTAAGTATGTGAGTTTTTTAATTTATTTCATTATTTATACGTAAAATCAAGAAAATCACGGCATTTTAACACGTTTTATTTATTTTTATGAAGTTCCAGATGTTTCGGCAGTGTTACGAGACTTAAGTATGTGAGTTTTTTAATTTATTTCATTATTTATACGTAAAATCAAGAAAATCACGGCATTTTAACACGTTTTATTTATTTTTCATGAAACACGTTCCAGATGTTTCGGCAGTGTTACGAGACTTAAGTATGTGAGTTTTTTAATTTATTTCATTATTTATACGTAAAATCAAGAAAATCACGGCATTTTAACACGTTTTATTTATTTTTATGAAGTTCCAGATGTTTCGGCAGTGTTACGAGACTTAAGTATGTGAGTTTTTTAATTTATTTCATTATTTATACGTAAAATCAAGAAAATCACGGCATTTTAACACGTTTTATTTATTTTTATGAAGTTCCAGATGTTTCGGCAGTGTTACGAGACTTAAGTATGTGAGTTTTTTAATTTATTTCATTATTTATACGTAAAATCAAGAAAATCACGGCATTTTAACACGTTTTATTTATTTTTATGAAGTTCCAGATGTTTCGGCAGTGTTACGAGACTTAAGTATGTGAGTTTTTTAATTTATTTCATTATTTATACGTAAAATCAAGAAAATCACGGCATTTTAACACGTTTTATTTATTTTTATGAAGTTCCAGATGTTTCGGCAGTGTTACGAGACTTAAGTATGTGAGTTTTTTAATTTATTTCATTATTTATACGTAAAATCAAGAAAATCACGGCATTTTAACACGTTTTATTTATTTTTATGAAGTTCCAGATGTTTCGGCAGTGTTACGAGACTTAAGTATGTGAGTTTTTTAATTTATTTCATTATTTATACGTAAAATCAAGAAAATCACGGCATTTTAACACGTTTTATTTATTTTTATGAAGTTCCAGATGTTTCGGCAGTGTTACGAGACTTAAGTATGTGAGTTTTTTAATTTATTTCATTATTTATACGTAAAATCAAGAAAATCACGGCATTTTAACACGTTTTATTTATTTTTATGAAGTTCCAGATGTTTCGGCAGTGTTACGAGACTTAAGTATGTGAGTTTTTTAATTTATTTCATTATTTATACGTAAAATCAAGAAAATCACGGCATTTTAACACGTTTTATTTATTTTTATGAAGTTCCAGATGTTTCGGCAGTGTTACGAGACTTAAGTATGTGAGTTTTTTAATTTATTTCATTATTTATACGTAAAATCAAGAAAATCACGGCATTTTAACACGTTTTATTTATTTTTATGAAGTTCCAGATGTTTCGGCAGTGTTACGAGACTTAAGTATGTGAGTTTTTTAATTTATTTCATTATTTATACGTAAAATCAAGAAAATCACGGCATTTTAACACGTTTTATTTATTTTTATGAAGTTCCAGATGTTTCGGCAGTGTTACGAGACTTAAGTATGTGAGTTTTTTAATTTATTTCATTATTTATACGTAAAATCAAGAAAATCACGGCATTTTAACACGTTTTATTTATTTTTATGAAGTTCCAGATGTTTCGGCAGTGTTACGAGACTTAAGTATGTGAGTTTTTTAATTTATTTCATTATTTATACGTAAAATCAAGAAAATCACGGCATTTTAACACGTTTTATTTATTTTTATGAAGTTCCAGATGTTTCGGCAGTGTTACGAGACTTAAGTATGTGAGTTTTTTAATTTATTTCATTATTTATACGTAAAATCAAGAAAATCACGGCATTTTAACACGTTTTATTTATTTTTATGAAGTTCCAGATGTTTCGGCAGTGTTACGAGACTTAAGTATGTGAGTTTTTTAATTTATTTCATTATTTATACGTAAAATCAAGAAAATCACGGCATTTTAACACGTTTTATTTATTTTTATGAAGTTCCAGATGTTTCGGCAGTGTTACGAGACTTAAGTATGTGAGTTTTTTAATTTATTTCATTATTTATACGTAAAATCAAGAAAATCACGGCATTTTAACACGTTTTATTTATTTTTATGAAGTTCCAGATGTTTCGGCAGTGTTACGAGACTTAAGTATGTGAGTTTTTTAATTTATTTCATTATTTATACGTAAAATCAAGAAAATCACGGCATTTTAACACGTTTTATTTATTTTTATGAAGTTCCAGATGTTTCGGCAGTGTTACGAGACTTAAGTATGTGAGTTTTTTAATTTATTTCATTATTTATACGTAAAATCAAGAAAATCACGGCATTTTAACACGTTTTATTTATTTTTATGAAGTTCCAGATGTTTCGGCAGTGTTACGAGACTTAAGTATGTGAGTTTTTTAATTTATTTCATTATTTATACGTAAAATCAAGAAAATCACGGCATTTTAACACGTTTTATTTATTTTTATGAAGTTCCAGATGTTTCGGCAGTGTTACGAGACTTAAGTATGTGAGTTTTTTAATTTATTTCATTATTTATACGTAAAATCAAGAAAATCACGGCATTTTAACACGTTTTATTTATTTTTATGAAGTTCCAGATGTTTCGGCAGTGTTACGAGACTTAAGTATGTGAGTTTTTTAATTTATTTCATTATTTATACGTAAAATCAAGAAAATCACGGCATTTTAACACGTTTTATTTATTTTTATGAAGTTCCAGATGTTTCGGCAGTGTTACGAGACTTAAGTATGTGAGTTTTTTAATTTATTTCATTATTTATACGTAAAATCAAGAAAATCACGGCATTTTAACACGTTTTATTTATTTTTATGAAGTTCCAGATGTTTCGGCAGTGTTACGAGACTTAAGTATGTGAGTTTTTTAATTTATTTCATTATTTATACGTAAAATCAAGAAAATCACGGCATTATTTCATTTTATTTTTATGACAGTTCCAGATTTTCGGCAGTGTTACGAGACTTAAGTATGTGAGTTTTTTAATTTATTTCATTATTTATACGTAAAAATCAAGAAAATCACGGCATTTTAACACGTTTTATTTATTTTTATGAAGTTCCAGATGTTTCGGCAGTGTTACGAGACTTAAGTATGTGAGTTTTTTAATTTATTTCATTATTTATACGTAAAATCAAGAAAATCACGGCATTTTAACACGTTTTATTTATTTTTATGAAGTTCCAGATGTTTCGGCAGTGTTACGAGACTTAAGTATGTGAGTTTTTTAATTTATTTCATTATTTATACGTAAAATCAAGAAAATCACGGCATTTTAACACGTTTTATTTATTTTTATGAAGTTCCAGATGTTTCGGCAGTGTTACGAGACTTAAGTATGTGAGTTTTTTAATTTATTTCATTATTTATACGTAAAATCAAGAAAATCACGGCATTTTAACACGTTTTATTTATTTTTATGAAGTTCCAGATGTTTCGGCAGTGTTACGAGACTTAAGTATGTGAGTTTTTTAATTTATTTCATTATTTATACGTAAAATCAAGAAAATCACGGCATTTTAACACGTTTTATTTATTTTTATGAAGTTCCAGATGTTTCGGCAGTGTTACGAGACTTAAGTATGTGAGTTTTTTAATTTATTTCATTATTTATACGTAAAATCAAGAAAATCACGGCATTTTAACACGTTTTATTTATTTTTATGAAGTTCCAGATGTTTCGGCAGTGTTACGAGACTTAAGTATGTGAGTTTTTTAATTTATTTCATTATTTATACGTAAAATCAAGAAAATCACGGCATTTTAACACGTTTTATTTATTTTTATGAAGTTCCAGATGTTTCGGCAGTGTTACGAGACTTAAGTATGTGAGTTTTTTAATTTATTTCATTATTTATACGTAAAATCAAGAAAATCACGGCATTTTAACACGTTTTATTTATTTTTATGAAGTTCCAGATGTTTCGGCAGTGTTACTAGACTTAAGTATGTGAGTTTTTTAATTTATTTCATTATTTATACGTAAAATCAAGAAAATCACGGCATTTTAACACGTTTTATTTATTTTTATGAAGTTCCAGATGTTTCGGCAGTGTTACGAGACTTAAGTATGTGAGTTTTTTAATTTATTTCATTATTTATACGTAAAATCAAGAAAATCACGGCATTTTAACACGTTTTATTTATTTTTATGAAGTTCCAGATGTTTCGGCAGTGTTACGAGACTTAAGTATGTGAGTTTTTTAATTTATTTCATTATTTATACGTAAAATCAAGAAAATCACGGCATTTTAACACGTTTTATTTATTTTTATGAAGTTCCAGATGTTTCGGCAGTGTTACGAGACTTAAGTATGTGAGTTTTTTAATTTATTTCATTATTTATACGTAAAATCAAGAAAATCACGGCATTTTAACACGTTTTATTTATTTTTATGAAGTTCCAGATGTTTCGGCAGTGTTACGAGACTTAAGTATGTGAGTTTTTTAATTTATTTCATTATTTATACGTAAAATCAAGAAAATCACGGCATTTTAACACGTTTTATTTATTTTTATGAAGTTCCAGATGTTTCGGCAGTGTTACGAGACTTAAGTATGTGAGTTTTTTAATTTATTTCATTATTTATACGTAAAATCAAGAAAATCACGGCATTTTAACACGTTTTATTTATTTTTATGAAGTTCCAGATGTTTCGGCAGTGTTACGAGACTTAAGTATGTGAGTTTTTTAATTTATTTCATTATTTATACGTAAAATCAAGAAAATTTTAACACGTTTTATTTATTTTTATGAAGTTCCAGATGTTTCGGCAGTGTTACGAGACTTAAGTATGTGAGTTTTTTAATTTATTTCATTATTTATACGTAAAATCAAGAAAATCACGGCATTTTAACACGTTTTATTTATTTTTATGAAGTTCCAGATGTTTCGGCAGTGTTACGAGACTTAAGTATGTGAGTTTTTTAATTTATTTCATTATTTATACGTAAAATCAAGAAAATCACGGCATTTTAACACGTTTTATTTATTTTTATGAAGTTCCAGATGTTTCGGCAGTGTTACGAGACTTAAGTATGTGAGTTTTTTAATTTATTTCATTATTTATACGTAAAATCAAGAAAATCACGGCATTTTAACACGTTTTATTTATTTTTATGAAGTTCCAGATGTTTCGGCAGTGTTACGAGACTTAAGTATGTGAGTTTTTTAATTTATTTCATTATTTATACGTAAAATCAAGAAAATCACGGCATTTTAACACGTTTTATTTATTTTTATGAAGTTCCAGATGTTTCGGCAGTGTTACGAGACTTAAGTATGTGAGTTTTTTAATTTATTTCATTATTTATACGTAAAATCAAGAAAATCACGGCATTTTAACACGTTTTATTTATTTTTATGAAGTTCCAGATGTTTCGGCAGTGTTACGAGACTTAAGTATGTGAGTTTTTTAATTTATTTCATTATTTATACGTAAAATCAAGAAAATCACGGCATTTTAACACGTTTTATTTATTTTTATGAAGTTCCAGATGTTTCGGCAGTGTTACGAGACTTAAGTATGTGAGTTTTTTAATTTATTTCATTATTTATACGTAAAATCAAGAAAATCACGGCATTTTAACACGTTTTATTTATTTTTATGAAGTTCCAGATGTTTCGGCAGTGTTACGAGACTTAAGTATGTGAGTTTTTTAATTTATTTCATTATTTATACGTAAAATCAAGAAAATCACGGCATTTTAACACGTTTTATTTATTTTTATGAAGTTCCAGATGTTTCGGCAGTGTTACGAGACTTAAGTATGTGAGTTTTTTAATTTATTTCATTATTTATACGTAAAATCAAGAAAATCACGGCATTTTAACACGTTTTATTTATTTTTATGAAGTTCCAGATGTTTCGGCAGTGTTACGAGACTTAAGTATGTGAGTTTTTTAATTTATTTCATTATTTATACGTAAAATCAAGAAAATCACGGCATTTTAACACGTTTTATTTATTTTTATGAAGTTCCAGATGTTTCGGCAGTGTTACGAGACTTAAGTATGTGAGTTTTTTAATTTATTTCATTATTTATACGTAAAATCAAGAAAATCACGGCATTTTAACACGTTTTATTTATTTTTATGAAGTTCCAGATGTTTCGGCAGTGTTACGAGACTTAAGTATGTGAGTTTTTTAATTTATTTCATTATTTATACGTAAAATCAAGAAAATCACGGCATTTTAACACGTTTTATTTATTTTTATGAAGTTCCAGATGTTTCGGCAGTGTTACGAGACTTAAGTATGTGAGTTTTTTAATTTATTTCATTATTTATACGTAAAATCAAGAAAATCACGGCATTTTAACACGTTTTATTTATTTTTATGAAGTTCCAGATGTTTCGGCAGTGTTACGAGACTTAAGTATGTGAGTTTTTTAATTTATTTCATTATTTATACGTAAAATCAAGAAAATCACGGCATTTTAACACGTTTTATTTATTTTTATGAAGTTCCAGATGTTTCGGCAGTGTTACGAGACTTAAGTATGTGAGTTTTTTAATTTATTTCATTATTTATACGTAAAATCAAGAAAATCACGGCATTTTAACACGTTTTATTTATTTTTATGAAGTTCCAGATGTTTCGGCAGTGTTACGATTTCATTATTTATACGTAAAATCAAGAAAATCACGATTTTAACACGTTTTATTTATTTTTATGAAGTTCCAGATGTTTCGGCAGTGTTACGAGACTTAAGTATGTGAGTTTTTTAATTTATTTCATTATTTATACGTAAAATCAAGAAAATCACGGCATTTTAACACGTTTTATTTATTTTTATGAAGTTCCAGATGTTTCGGCAGTGTTACGAGACTTAAGTATGTGAGTTTTTTAATTTATTTCATTATTTATACGTAAAATCAAGAAAATCACGGCATTTTAACACGTTTTATTTATTTTTATGAAGTTCCAGATGTTTCGGCAGTGTTACGAGACTTAAGTATGTGAGTTTTTTAATTTATTTCATTATTTATACGTAAAATCAAGAAAATCACGGCATTTTAACACGTTTTATTTATTTTTATGAAGTTCCAGATGTTTCGGCAGTGTTACGAGACTTAAGTATGTGAGTTTTTTAATTTATTTCATTATTTATACGTAAAATCAAGAAAATCACGGCATTTTAACACGTTTTATTTATTTTTATGAAGTTCCCGATGTTTCGGCAGTGTTACAAGAGTTAAGTATATAATTTATTTTATTTATTTATTGCCTTGACTGTGGTATAATGGTGTAGGTTACTGGTCATTTGTCTCACACATTTATTTATTACTGACAAGCAACAATATTTGTTTGAAAGAGCAACATGTAAATTTCTTTCTCTTTCTTGGCTAAAACTGCTTTATAAATAAGTGGTAGATAATAGAAATAAACGCTTACATAATTATTCAAAAGTCTTTAATACTGTCTGCATTTTAAAAAATAAAGGAAATTATTACTATAAATATTATTTATATATTTATATCCCAAAATTATAAATAATTCAAAAATATTATCTTAATAACATTTTAACTGACATTATCATATAATTTCTATTTTATATTTAAGACTAAATCAATTTTATACATTCTAAAATAATTAAATAAATCACACAATAAAAAATATGACTGACAAAACTACCTTACACGTCTGATACCCGGCCAAAGGTCCCAAAATATATTAATTCTTTTCTATTCTTAGATTTACAGTTTTATAATAATTTACTGGTTATTGTGTTACTTGATAAAGCATCTTCTCAATGGTTTATTTATATAGGTGTGATTAGAGTATCATCATTTTTATGACTATGACCATATTTGGAGTTGACCCGACGGCGCTCCTAAACGGTAAATGTCAATTGCGACCACAGGAAATTTAGTGACGAGATGAATATTACTTATATGTAATATTATGTTATCTGTGCTTATATATTTATGATAACACCTAATCTTATTATTAATAAATATGTGAAACTTATGTCTAAGCAAGCGAGATGAGAGACATTCAGATCCCAAATGTGGCGGTAGTGCAGAATGGGAAGCAGAACGGTAGACAAATCAGCTGCCAGATGGTAGTCCAGATTGAGATTATAATTATTGAAAATTTTATTATAGAATCTTTATTTAAACAAACAATATTAGCACTTTTGGAGTCATATTTTTGATTCTACCACTCATTCGGAGCACAGATTCATCACAAGAAAAATGAGCAAAAACTTGTGTGTTGCTCTTTTGAATAGATGTTTTTGTTTATATAAATAATTACATAATAACAAATAAGAGGATAATCAACATAGAAAACGCTACGCACTCATTCTAAGTGCAATCAGATAACATTGTCAGCGTTATGAATTTTAAGTTTTTCTAAAAAAATATCGTTAACGAATTCTTCAATTTTATTATATTCTTTTTATTAATGTTTTACATTTAAATCATTTATATGGAATTCGAATGATTATAAATAATGTTAATTATTAATAGGTTATTGTTAAATTTATACAATCGTCTAAATATTAATATTGATCTAAAGTATGTTGAAAATTTAGCTGAATATGAATTTTCTAAAACAATATCACCTATTTGAAGCAAATAAATAAATAAATAAATAAACAAAATGTTTGAGGTATTTCAATTCCTTATTTTACTAATATGTAACTAATCACATGTGCAGTGTTGCTAGATGATTGTCTAGCTTTCCCCCAAATGTTATCTGCAATGCAAGTATAATTTAGATTTTCAATTTTCCGCCGAAATAAGGGAAAGTTTGTACTCCTGTCATCGTGATAAAACTTCTTCTCCCGTTATTTTATGGTCATTAAAATATTGAAATTTTATTTATTTATTTCAAATTCAATGCACAATTATAAAATGTACATATTGCGGACTAAACACCTTACGGCGTTATCTACCAGGCAACCATGAGTGGTGCAGAGAAAGATTGTTGGCGGTGTACAAATATATTTTCTTTATGGGAGTAAAGGGGATTGTGAGGAATATGGACTGTTGATCTCATTGTTAACAATATATCATAACAGGTCGACCTGCTCTCATGTTCATCTTATCATTCTCTATCGAAAACCGTTTATACAGACGCTGGACCATTCCATTATCATCCATTAAAAATATATTTTATAAGGCATAGAAACAATATTAGCTTAAAAGTTAATATATATTATACATTATATATTATATAATTTTGACGATCTCGGTGGTCTAGCGGTCTATCACTAGATGGCGCTTTGTGAAATGTCCTGAGATTTTTTTTTTTTCTCAGCTTTTGCTGGTTTTCTCCACACTTACGGGCCGAAACCAAGTAAGTGCAGAGTGTGTGTATGTGTGTGTGCTATTATTATTATTATTATTATTATATGTATCAATATATAATACACTGATCGTGTAAATTTTTCTTTTCCCCATAATTGACCAAAAACATTTCTCGCGTTTTGTATTCGCACGTTTCGAATTAGAAATGTAAAGTTACAATGATTATTTAAAAGAGTAACACACAAGTTTCTTGCTCGTTCTTCTTGTGATGAGACAGCTTTCCGAATAAGCGGTAGATTAAAAGAATGATAACGAAGACTATTCAAAAGTGCTTAAACTAAGTTTATTTGAATAAATGATTTTGTATTCTATTCTTCTCATCTCCTCATCGTCACAAACTCCCCAAAAACTTCGGAGATTACCTCAGTATGACATCACTGGACACGTGTGACTCGTCACCGACCAATTAGGTGTTACGTGGGCTGCAGACAAGACAAATCGCCGCCATATCTCAGCCGAAACAAGATCACTAACACTACACTGGTTTGCTTTCCAACGATATAATTTATTTCGGCTCACATACATTACAGGTCTGAACTATAACCTTATAGTAATAACTAACAAACGTCCCGCAGGTTTGCTTGCGTTGATCGAAATTAGTTTGGTGATTTCGTTTTTCAATTTTCCCGTGGGAAATATTATTTTTTGTTATAGTTTTTTTTAATTCTGGACAATTGTCACAGCGCCATCTAGTCCCAAGTTAAGCTACCTATAGCTTATGTTATTGGTACTAGACACTTGATATGAAATCTTAGATATTATTATTTTTTTGAAAATACATAGAAATCACCCAGACTGATATAAACAAAAACGGCCTCGGTGGTCTAGCGGTTTAACACACTGCTTTACTTACAATGGTCGCGGGTTCGATTCCTCGTACGGCACAAAGATTTATATTCATGAGTATGATTGTTTGTATCGGTATCGGTATTTTTTATGTATAATATATATGTATTTACAAAAAAAAATCTGTGTATTCATATCAGCTGTTCAGTATCCATAACACAAGCTTTAGCTAGCTTCACTTGGGTCTAGGTGGCGCTGTGTGAATTGTCCTAATATTATTATTATTTTCACTGTAGTTTCATTTTCTCAACTTATTATTATTATTATTTAATTATTATTTATTATTTAATTGAATTAGTGCTAATTGGTAGTTTGTCAAACACTTAAACTTAAAAATGAAAAATGTAAGAATAAAATTATTTAATAGAGCAACACGCAAGTTTCTTGCTAGTTCTTCTTGTTATGAGACATATTTCCGAATGAGCGGTAGATTAAAAAACATATGATGACTATTCAAAAGTGCTTCATTGTAAGTTTATTTGAATAAATGATTTTCTATTCTATTCTATTACTGGTGGGAATGACAAAGGAATGTAGTTTTCACACATCGTACAAACAAAAATTAAGTATGTATACATGTATAGACAAGTAACTATTTATTTTATCTTTCTTTCTTTCTTAATATATAGATCGATAAATTAACAAGTTAATCATTGGAAGAACGCTTTTTCTCGACCACCAAAGTCACTAGCGTGAGCTTCACATAGCAGATATCACAGCTTATCATAGTAACGAATTAAGTGGAAAATTACAGTTTTGCCGAAATGGACTTTGAAGCTGAAATTTGAGAGTCCACTTTCCATTATTTTTTATATTCACTTAATACGGTATTAGTAGTGTAGTAGTAGTGTGAACATATATACACACCCAGTATAATACTGTCATAATTTAAAAATGTAAAATTTTTGAAAGTAGACTTAAAATTAAAGTAGTAGAGTATATTTTCCAAAGCTTATAGCGTTGCGTGGCTTTAGCTAGATGTGCGATATATCTAAAGAGAAATTATTACCATTTTTTTTGTTTGTTAATTCGTTATACTGACTTGAATTATGATAAGGTGTCGACCTTAAATCAACATCGAATTTCTCATTTGTACACCAATTTATCTATCCATACTAAGATTATACGTGAGAAAGTCTGTCTGTACATTATTATCTTAAGACTTAACGGCGTATGGAATCTTGATATAATCCTATTGATATTATAAACTCGAAAATTTGTAAGTATGGATGTTTGTTACTCTTTCACGCAAAAACTACGAAATGGATTTTGATGAAACTTTACAGTAATCTAGCTTATACATCAGAATAACATATAGGCTAATAATTTTAAAAGATATTATGTAAATTGGGTGAAATATAATGATAAATGTCATGTGAGGGTATTATTAGAGAGTATTCTTATTTTCTATATATCTTATTTAATATTTACTATACAAAAGCTAAAATATGCTAATAGTGCTAAATATGACTCCCACTCAGCATTTATACTGTAATACAACTAAGTTATATCACTTTCAGCGGGGCCACCTCACACGAGACAGCGTACGCACATACTCATATACAAAAGAAAATAAAACGATTACGAATGAAACCGCGCGGCGCTACTAGTCTTCAACAAAATATGATATACAATAATTCCTCATAGACAGCCAATAAATGAGATGTATCGATAGTACGCAATCCAATATGTATTAATTCGAGTCGTAACAAATTAATTTTATTCGATTTTAAGTGGTATTAACCGATTTATAAGAACATTTATATGCATACATCACTGTGTGTAGATCTTAAAAAGTAAGGACGTTGTATTAAAAACCGTTACAACATTTAATTGTTGTAATATTCGGGCAGTTATTGGTAGACGAGCCGTTTACTAAATTCGTGGCTATACGAATTGATTGTGTGAAAACTATTCCGTAACTAAACGATTCAAACGAGATATATTCGAGTTTTATTTTTATTTTAAAACGTTAGCAAAATATTGAGTAGATATGTTCTTAAGAGCTATGGAAGAGTGTAAGGGAGGGTCATTCAGGGAGGGGTTTTTTAGGCAGGGGGTTTCGATACATTAAATAAAGTTATAATAAGTTAAACATTTTTTTTTAGTAAATATATTAATTTAAATTTATAACTAGTATTTACATAACCTAATTGTACAAATAAGAACCTAAAATTAAAAAGCTTAAAAAAAATATAATATGATGACTAAAATATATTATTAAAAGGGGTCGCTTTAGGCAACGTTCCGAAGATACTGGCAGCGTTCCCTCTTTGAAAAGCTAGACTAATTCTTTGTCCAAGGTAGCTGCCAGCTCTTCGGTCTTCTGTAATGTCGACTAACCTTTTCGTTATTTCTTTGAAAAGTCTTATAGCGCTAGGACCCCACGGACCAAGGGTCTCGACACCGAATGGGACAAATTCATATTCACATTATTTAGATTAAAGGACATCCGCAAGAACCAGAGTGACCGACATAGCCCGAATTGCAAAACTGAAGTGACAATAGGCAGGGCACATAGCTCGTGGAACAGAAGGCCGTTGGGGCAGTAAAGTTTTCGAGTGGCGACCGCGGACCGAGCAGCAGCGGGAAGGCCTCCAGCAAGGTGGATCGACGATCTTGTCAAGATCGTTGGAAGGCATTGGATGCGAGCAGCGCAGGACGGATCGTCGTGGAGATCTTTGGGGGAAGCCTTTGTTCAGCA
Source organism: Achroia grisella (assembly GCF_030625045.1). Lineage (NCBI taxonomy): Eukaryota > Metazoa > Arthropoda > Insecta > Lepidoptera > Pyralidae > Achroia > Achroia grisella. The sequence continues at coordinate 3,075,266 of NW_026712882.1, read as the reverse complement.
GTGTCCACTGCTCCGGGCTGCAATGATGATGAAACATTATTTATATTATTAACCGGGTCTTAACACGAACTAATTTTATGGCGAATGAAGGTATACCTCTCTCGACGATTCGACTAGGTTGCACTAGCCGTTAGATGGGTCCACACCGTCCGCGCTACGGAAGAATGTTCGCCCACACCTGGAGCTCCGGCAATAAGGAGTAGAGGTACACCTTGGGATTTTACCGGTAGGAGACCGGCAGTACCCGCTCATTACCCCTGGAGCGTAAGGGTCTCCATGACAGATTTCCTCAAGAAAAAAAAAGCGTGGTCACGCTTTAAAAAGAACTAAGTTAAACATTGTACATACCTAACGTTTGTACATAGCTTTTAAAATAAATAATGATAAAATGGTAATTAAAAAATATACCAGTTGTGTTTCTTGTCAGGTCTTCTTAACATTTTTTTTCCGGACTTTTTTAATGCTGTTGGCCGCAGCTGGCCTTTACAGCTTCTCCGGACGATAGAGGGCGGTGCAGATGGGCATGCACTCCAAACCAAAGGCAGGACTCATGGAGCGGCTGAAGACCAAGTCCCGCCTGACGGATACGACTTTAGTCAGAGGGCACTTTAGGGGTTCGAACCTCGGCTTATGCAGTCGCAATTTCGATCCCGTTTGAATTGGAAGGGGGATCGGTCGACGAATCTTAACGTAACGTGAATAAGTGGTCAAAAATGTGCAATATAATTTCATGATTTAGGCTATTAATTAGCTTGAATACAACTCATAAATGTATGTAAAATGGTTTTCTTTGATGATTCTTGAAAAACAATAGTAATCTAGGACAATTGTCACAGTGCCATTTAGTTCCAAACTAAAAAGAACTTATGGGTACTAAACAACGTAGATGAATAAGAACTTTAACAAACATATACCAGCAGTTGGATAATATAAGTTAACAATAAACAAAACATGCGTAGTATTTATATGCTAATGTAAACTGCCAGAGTCTGTACTCAACTTGCCAGAAAAAAATGTCTTATAAAATATTTTCTTTGTAAAAAAGCTTATTATAAAACTGAAGAATTTATAAATGATAATAATGTTTTTGTAGAAAATATCTAACTAAAATTCATAGCGCTGACAATGTTATCTGATTGAACAGATTAAGCGCGTAGCGGTTTCTATGTTGATAGTCGCATGCCTAATCCTAGAAATAGCAAATAAATAGCTCTTACTTTCAAAATTACAAGCAAATAAATTGAACTCGTGTGGTTAAGAATACTTACGGTATATAATCTCGGGAGATCCGTGATGGATGCTGTACGTTAAGAAAATAAAACGTTAGTGTTTGATAACTTAATCGATTCCGGAGATAGTGTGCCCTCATGAATAAAACTCACATTAAAACACGTGAAGTATGTTTGAGACGTAAGTCACCGCGACGCGTAGTCGTAGTTATATGGTGTGAGTTTAGAACAAATGTTTACAATTTTTTTCTTCAGTCGTTCACTCTTAGCAGAGTGATCGTGGCTCTTATGATTGTATATCTCGAGGTATGGTATTATTGTAGTTTTTGGCGATAGAGCTCCTTGCAATTTGCCACCATTTGGTACAGTTTTTGGCTGCACGAGAACATTGTACGATGGACTGCTTTGTAGCCGTTTTTATAATGTCAATGTGTACATTATACTATAAAGTGTATTAACCACGGTTAAAGACAAGGAAGGTATTAGAATGAGTTATTTTTTTATGCATTACTATATGTAAAGGTCCTTAAGTTGACGACCTCGGTGGTCTAGCAGTCTAGCACACCGCTTTACGTCCGATGGTCGCGAGTTCAATTCCCCGCACGGCGCAAACATTTGTATTCCTGAGTATGATTGTTTGTCTCGGTCTGGGTATTTTCTATGTATAATATGTATGTATATAAAAAAAAATCTATGTATTTGTATCAGTTGTTTAGTACCCATAACACAAGCTTTCGCGAGCTTAACTTGGGTCTAGATGGCGCTGTGTGACTTGTCCCGAGATTATTATTATTAAAAATTTTTGCTATTATATACACCGGTGTTTTCCTATATAATAAATCCGATCGAATATTCAAATGGTGATAGCTGAGGTTTACAATCTTGGTTCAGCTCTAGCAGACAAAGAAGTTCTCGTATTAGAGAAAATTAAAGAAATCCATGGAGTAATTACTTAAACTAGAGTCAACTAGGGTTGATTGGTAGCATAGAGATAAGTTAGAATTGTTTTCATTGAGGGTTTTGGGCTATTATCAGGTTAGGCTACTGCGACCTACATAGATTTATTGTGCTCACCCTTATTCAAAGCGCACGACCTGTCAGTGACAAGAATCGAAGGATATTCTTAGGAGCGATAGTTTTTATCTCTTCAGGATAGAGTGTATATTTTCCAAAGAAGATATTTGGTTTATGCATGAGTGTGCTACAACCACATAGGATGTGTAATTGCGTTTCCTAATAAGTGAAATATTGGAAATTCTCTCAGACCACAGACAACAGAAGCAATTATATATATGAAACTTTGGATTTTTTAATACCGTCTCAATATGCAAACGGTGTTGAAATGAAAGCTGTACGAAATTGTCTATAATCGATTTACTATCGATTACCATCATGGGATATTCATAGAAATCTAGTATCGCACAATTATTTGTAGAAATGCAATTATTTTTGGCTACATTTTTGCATATTTCAATCGTGTAATGTAACTGCATACTTTCCACTTAAACTGCTTAACTTTGAGAGCTATGAAGTTTCTTTCAATCTTTTCTCGTTTAGATATTTAAAATTTACATACACATTTTTTAACCGACCAATTTATTGTTTTTTCAGATGATGATTTAGGTTTGATATCAGTGTTTGCTTGATCGAAGATTAAATCAAATTTACAGACAAAGTTTCTTTGGTTTTACAAAGTTTCGTTGCTCCTGTCCAGATTCGAATTCACGACCTTTTTAGTCGATGTAGTAAATATCAGTTACGTTCTCTTATTAATCTTGATTATGAGTGTTGATTGCGATTTATTTAAAAACCAATACACTTTTTAATTCGATCAACACCGTATCTCGGATTAGTTTACGAGTGGTCCACAGTCCGCAGGAATCCCACTAAATACCACAAGCTACAGAAATGATCGGGCGACGCGGGCGCAGGCGCGCGCAGCCTCTCCGCGGGGACTCCGCGCCGAGATAATATCTCGGTCGCGTTTGTTTTATAATTTTAAAAGCTTATAACATTACGTTTATGATGCCCCTACCACGAGTGTGTGTGGAAATTATATATTTAATAATACGTATAATAAGTAATTGTTATGCCTCGGCCAGACAATCTAATCACTCGTCGCCATCCTCAGGTTGTCTGGAAGAAGTAGCTATTTAGCAAAAAGGCACTTTATTAATTTCATTATTTTTTCATTAATTTCATTAGTTTTTCATTAATTTCATTAATTACATTAACTTTTTTCATTAATTTTCATTAATTTCATTAATTTTTTAATTGATAGTCTAGAATCTTCGGTTTTGGGCTCTATAAGTTGGGGTAGTAAGTCATTAACCACAAACTAGAGTTTCAACGACGTAATCTTTGTAAGAAGTCGCCTGCGTGGATCTCCTCAATCTGACTTATTTTAACCACTATCCACAACACAATCAACTCTACACTGCTTACTATTGTGTTGGAACTCGAAGGCAAGTCGAAACAGGTCAGAAGTCGTCAGTTTTCGTATCGAGAAACATATGTAGGGGCACAGCCGAGTTTCTCATGTGTAGAAAGTTAGTTAACGTACCTAATTAAATAATTACCGTGCCCTGACCCCTGTCTTGTTTGTCTGTCTGTGCGTTCACTTCTAGTTTTTATGTGCGCCCCTTATAATTAGTTATTTGGAGCATAATTATGAGTATCACTTTTGAATCAACGCTCTCTCATTACTATTTATAATACCTATACTAGCGATCCGTCCCGGCTTCGCACGGATCCATTACAATTCTTTGAATTTATCGGCATGTTCTGTACTGTAATACTATAACACCCATGTATTATACATATAAACCTTCCTCTTGAATCATTCTATCTATTGATGAAAACTGTTTTAGAATCTGTTGCATAATTTAAAAGATATAAGAGAATGCCACGAAAAAAGGAAATCGCGGCGGTAATAAAGAAAACCGCTTCCGTTGTCTGTTCAGTCATAGGAAGAGTAGAAAAAAGGGGTTTAATATAGTAATCTGTGTTTATCTCAATACGCATAGGGTTGATATTAAAAACTCCAAAAAGTAAAATTTATTCCCGCAAAAATTCACTCAATTCGATAAAATATAAAAAATAGGCATTATGTGGGCGATAAGGGAAACTAGGGAATTGTTGGAGATATATATATATATATAATTATTATTATATTACAAAGAAACACTACTAACTAGGGCCAGGAAGGGAAACCGAAAAGAAACAACAGAAACAGTGACAATCTATACGTATAAATAAAATTGTTGTGTCTGTTTGTAATATTGAAATAACCGTGTTTTACTACATGAATATGAATATAAACACGGTACATACACCAAAATCACATATTTTACAATTTTTGTCTGTCGGTCTGTTTGTTCCGGCTAATCTCTGAAGTGGCTGGACCGATTTTGACGGGACTTTTTTTAGCAGGTAGTTGATGTAATAAGGAGTAGCTTAGGCTACTTTTATTGTAGAAAAATAAAATAAAATTCCACGCGGACGAAGTCGCGAGTACAGCTAGTTTAATTTTGGTATTCGAAATATAAAGGTTATAAAATAGACCATAGACTAAATAAGTATTCCACACATTACTTTTATTATTATTCCGAGGTCAACTATTTCATGTGGTGCCGACAATTGATTTAAATATAGATTTAAAACTTTCATATAATGTCTATGGCGAATTTAAAACCACAAAATTGCACGTAACTAACGTAACTGTTTGTATTTAAGCTCAATATACATATATAAATACAATCATTTCAATAGATTTTTTAATAGTTTAAAAAAACCGGTTGTAATTTTAATTACTGTTGTTTTGAATTGATGCAATTTTTTTTGCAACATTTAAATGATAATGTAATAAATTTTACATATATATATATATATATGTACATTATGTAATAATAAAAAAAATGGATAGTACATATACCCTTACTAATATTATTAATAAGAAAGTAACCCTGTCTGTCCGTCGAGCTTTCACGTCAGAACTATTAAACGAAATTTGGTAAACAAATAGTCTAAGAGTCTGAGAAAGGACTTAGACTACTTTATATTGTGAAAAAGGGTTGTAAGGGGTTGAAAAGGGGGATGAAAGGTTGTATGGAAGCATTTTTAAAGCTAGAAGCTTCAAATTTATTTTTTAGACTGTTAATTAAATATACATAAATAAGATATTTAAAGATTGGGTAATTATTTTACAAATATTTAAAAATGCTATTAAAGGCAACTATTCCACGCGTACGAAGTCGCGGGCACAGCTAGTCATTATATAGTATAAAATAAAGTCGCTGTCGCTGTCTATCCCTAGGTATGCTTAAATCTTTAAAACTACGCAACGGATTTTGTTGCGGTTTCTTTTAACAGATAGAGTGATTCAAGAGGAAGATTTATATATATAATACATGTACACCCGTGCGAAGTCGGGGCGAGTAGCTAGTAGAGAATAGAAGGAAAAGAAATCGCAGGCCTATGAATATTTTCTTTATGTAATTGGATTGTTAAACTATCTGGCGGCCCATCTGATGGTAACATATCACTACGTACGTGATGCCCATCACGTTATCATATGATACATGATACCACTCAAGTATCTCGGAGGACAAGGACCATGTTTAGCTGTTTTAGCTGTTATTCATATGCTGTAACGTATTTCTTAATATTTCTGTTCATAAAATTGTATATTTATGATATAACTAGCTGTCCCGGCAAACGTTGTTTTGCCTTAAAATAAAAATAAAAATTTAGGGGTGGACTACCCCTAACACTTAAACTTAGGGGGGTGAAAAAATAGATGTCGATTCTCAGACCTACTCAATACGCTCAAAAAATTTCATGAGAATCGGTCAAGCCGTTTCGGAGGAGTATAGGAACAAAAACTGTGACACGAGAATTTTATATATAAGATATTCTCTAAAAATTCAGACAGCACCATCTAGACCCAAGCTAAGCAGAGCTTGTGGTATGAATAATAGACAAGTGATATAAATTAGGTAAATAGAGAGAGATATATATTTTATTGTAAACATATAAATATTTATGATTGTGTATACAAATATTTGTGCAATGCGAGGAATTGAACTCGCGACCCTCGGAAGTAAAGCGGTGTAATAAACCGCTAGACCACCGAAGCCGTTGTATATATTAGAAGAGTTGAAAGGAGAACAGATTGAGTACTCTGTTTTAGTATATAGGAGAAGAAAAATTCAAAAAATTCAAAATTCAAAATTCAAAAAATATTTATTCATGTAGTTCCGTAACAGACACTTATGACAAGTCTAATTATAATCAATATATATTGTATATACGAGATAGTGTAACAATTACACTACTACTTAGAGAACATATTAATATAATAACTTATACATCCAGGAACAAATCTTAGCCTACTCTTACATCACAAAGACAATAAACAAAACAAATAAATTAAATTGTGGCAGGCTGTGCTTCATTGCATCCTGTTAGACATTAGAATCTAATATAATAATAATTAGTAATAAACATAATAAAATAAGCTTTTTAATCTTTTTACCTCATGATAATAATTAAATTATTCATATCTAGGGTATACATAATGAAGAAATATATATGAGATGGTAACAGATTGTGTGCTCTGTTGAAATACCTTTCATTTGTTTTAAATATGAAAAAATCATAAAAATCACGTTAGCAAAAAATAACCAGTAATATCACTTTGAGGAATTCAGGAAAGGATAATTAGAATTAAGTAAAAAGGTAATATAAACCTACGCAAGTACATGAAATTCTAGCACTAATAACAATATCATTAAAGCAGTAATTAAAACCACTTATATTACTGTATGATACGACAGAATCATTTATATTCATGAAGGAGGCGTTATACACTTTAAACTGACAGACAAACGTATAGGCATTACTTGAGTTATCGCGGTGAGGATTTGACTAATTTTGGACAAGGGCCCAGCGGAGGGGCCGACCACCCGCGCTTAACAAATGTACTGACATCATAGTGCTGCCACGCTTTATGTTTTATTATCGGACATTCCAAATAACATTAAAAAAATAATATCAAAAAATTATTGCACATGAACACAATGACTGTTTATTAAAAAACAATAATAATTGTATATGTACGTATCAACATACTGTTGCCACACTTAAACTTTATTATCGGACATTCCACAAAATATTTAAAATAAACACAAAAAATACGCCGTTACATCAGTGTACATAATACAAGTATTTATTAAATGTGTTACCACTGAAGTGGTAGTTACTGTATGTGAATCTATTGTCCTCTTGTGAATTATACACATTTAATAAATACAAGTATTTATTAAATGTGTATAATTCACAAGAAGGCTGACAATACGCCAAAAGTGACATATAAAAAAAGCGGCATGAAAATAATATAAATATTTATAAAAATAATGGTGAACAAGCTGCCAGCAACATATGCTTATTTGTCAATTATTTGCACACTATATACTTAAAGTATTTAATTAATTTGTTTAATTCCGCTACAATTCGGTTGTGTGAGATTACAAATAATCAGTGCGAAAACCTGACCATCGCTACTGGATGCGTTCGACCTTTTCCATTTGTTGATCAAGTTTCGACTGTAATTGAATATCAACCAGATTCCGATACGGTTTTTGCCTCTGAACGAGGCATCATCAGGTAATAAATAGAGTTCTGTTGAGAAACTCTTTTTATATATTTAAAGTTTTCTTGTATCTATAATCAAAACTATAAAAACAAAATATATATTATGTCATTTCACTCTCTGCCATCTTACCATTAAATACATTTTTCCAGTCAGAAATAGTTTTACTATATATTTCTACAACAAGCTCAGATATAGTTTGTAAGCTTAGTGTTGCCTGTTCGGCGACCAACGACACTTACATATTGCATTATATTAATATTCTAAAAACAAAATCTGTGTACATGACATACTAGTTGATTCACGCAACTTTGTCTACATCACACTTATTTGACAATATATTTCACTTAATTTACATAATATCTTTTTACATTATAGCTTAGTTATTATTATGATGTATATGCTAAAGTTTTATCAAAATCCATTCAGGAGTTTTTGCGTGAAGGAGTAACAAATATCCATTCATCCATACTCACAAATTATCGCGTTTATAATATTAGTAAGATGTTTAAAACATCTGTAGATATTCTGTTGGTATTCAAGTTTTGTATGCGTAAAAACATATATGTATGTAGATTTGTCTATACATGAATTGTTAGACAAATAAAAAAAACTATATATACGCTATGATGCACATACTCATAGTTACATAGATAAATGACGTAAGGTTTTGTCTACTAAAAACAAAAAAATAATATTTATTTTAACAACTTTTTAAAAAATAACAACTTATAAAAGCAGCATGATACAAACGGGACATCCCAAATATAACGCAACGTGTGGTCGCCGCAGTCCACAAACGTGTTAACTACGTCCGTTTGTCTGTCTGTCTGTAATCATTGCTCATGTACAAGGTGTGTGTGAACCAATCGACGCGTAACTTTGTTGATTGTTACTTCTTATCGACTTGAGCTCCATCACGCTGAAGAAGTTGTTCTGGGAACGTTATGTGACGTATTCATTGATCAATACACTTTGTTAATTTAGAAAGCGTCATTTTCTAATAAATGTAGGCTATTACAGTTCATATTTCTGACTAGCTGTTCCCGCGACTTCGTTCGCGTGGAATTTAACTCTATTTTTCTAAAATAAAAGTAGCCTAAGTTACTCCTTATTACATCAGGTACCTGCCAAAAAAAGTCCCGTCAAAATCGGACCAGCCATTTCAGAGATCAGCCGGAACATACAAACAGACAGACAAAAATTGTAAAAAATGTTATTTTGGTGTTTGTACCGTATTTAAATTCATATGCATGTAGTAAAAAACGGTTATTTCAATATTACAAACTGACACTCCAATTTTATTTATAGGTATAGATGTATAGATGAAATATAATCTACTCAATTTTTTATTTTTTTTTTATTTGTACAACCAACAAGAAATATACCATGAAGTCCTCCCTTGAGTCCTCGCATAATTGTATTCATGAGTATCATGTACTCAAGAATACAAATGTGCGAGGATTCAAAGGCGCACTCATCGAAAGTAATGCGTGCTAAACCATTAAACCACAGAGGCCGTTGTAAATAATAATAATAATAATAATAATCTCAGGACAATTCACACGGCGCCATCTAGACCCAAGTTAAGCTATATAAAGCTTGTGTTATGGGTACTAGATAACTGATACAAATACACAGATATTTTTTTTGTAAATACCTACATATCATACATAGAAAACACCCAGACCGATACAAACAATCATACTCATGAATACAAATGTTTGTGCCGTGCGAGGAATCGAACCCGCGACCATCGGTCGTAAAGCGGTGTGCTAGACCACTAGACCACCGAGGTCGTAAATAAATATTAACCATATAAAGACTAAAATAATTTTCAGTTAAACTTTAAAAAACATACAGTAAATAATCATAGAGAGAAATCGTAAATTTGTAAAAGCAGTTTGATTGTGGCAATCAGTCGGATAACGTAATAAATAACTGAATGTGATTACCACGCTTCGTTTGCATTTTACCACGTATGATCTGTTTATTGGTATAATTTGTAATTAATCTTAATTTTTATGTTAGCATTTGAATAATTCGATTAAGTGTAATAATTTAGAACATAATGACAGTAATATTCATTGAATCATTTTTTTATATGCCTTACAGTTTGCTCATCATCTGCTTCTTCCTTATCCCATTTATAATAGGCTACTTTTATTTCAGAAAAATAAGTTAAATTCCACGCGGGCGAAGTCGCGGGTACTGCTAGTCCAAATATATATAACTCAAAGGTGACTGACTGACATAGTGATTTATCAACGCACAGCCCAAACCACTGGACGGATTGGGCTGAAATTTGGCATGCAGGTAGATGTTATCATCCTCTAAGAAAGGATTTTGATTAATTCTACCCCAAGGGGATAAAATAGGGAATAAAAGTTTGTATGAAACTTTGTCAATTTTAAACCGATCGGACTGAGACTTTGCATGCATAAAGCTACTATAACGTAGTCATCCCCTAAGAAAGGATTTTGATAAATTCTACCCCTAAGTGGATAAATTAACGCGAGCGAAGCCGCCGGCAAAAGCTAGTTTGACATAACATTAGTTCGTGTTAAGACGTGGTTAATAATATAAACAATGTATAACATACATCTGTTTATGGATGTTAAATCTACTGAAATAGAATTATAAATGTCACGAAAGCGGCACGTTCTCCCATACAAGATGAGATAAACATATTTGTATAGCATTAAATCCACCACATATTGGTTATATAGTTGCATGTGTTCGGATCACGAACTGAACCCGCGAGTGAGCCATTATAAGTTATCGATGTTTGATGAACCAATGACCTATGTCTTCATTCAATTGTTAAGTTCCATACACTGGGCAACTTGTGCCGATACTGGCAAGCAATGTAATAAACTTTATAGAGTAGACAATAAGAAGAGAAGTCTATACTTGTATGGATTTGGATTGTTGTAAGGGACAAAGATATATATATACTAGCTGTTACCGCGACTTCGTTCGCGTGGAATTTAACTTTATTTTTCTAAAATAAAAGTAGCCTAAGTTACTCCTTATTACATCAGTTACCTGCCAAAAAAAGTCGCGTCAAAATCGGTCCAGCCATTTCAGAGATGGAGCCGAACAAACAGACAGACGTACAGACAAAAATTGTAAAAAATGTTATTTTGGTGTACATACACCAAATTATAAACTCAGGACAATTCACACAGCGCCATCTAGACCCAAGTTAAGCTAGCTAAAGTTTGTGTTATGGGCACTAGATAATTTTTTTGTAAATACATAAACATTATACATAGATAACACCCAGACCGATACAAACAATCATACTCATGAATACAAATGTTTGTGCCGTGCGAGGAGTCGAACCCGCGACCATCGGTCGTAAAGCGGTGTGCTATACCGCTAGACCACCGAGGTCGTCAAGATTAATCATATGAAATGTATTTCATGCTATGTGTGTACGTATTTATTTTTATTACGAACATTATTTGTTGGGGTAGGTTGTTGTGAGTCTTAAATGAAATAAATTAATCTAATCATAGACTTGACCGTATTGATTTAATTGTATAAATTATAATATTTAATATCACAACACGGAACTGTTAAATGTGTTTATAGTAATTAATGTTTGTGATGCGTCCCAAACGAAATGTCAAGTTAGAAATTATTAATAGCTCTAACAAAATATACTTGTTTGTTTTAAGACATAAAATATATATTAAAGTTTATAAAACCGTAGTTAGACCAGCGATAACATGGCGCGGTATGCTGGCCACTCACGAAACGGAAATCTGACATACTTCATGTTGCCGCGATGAGAATGCTCAGGTGGTCAGGCGGAGATACCCTGGACTAAGTGCCAAATCACTATATCAGAGGCACATTCAGAATAAGACCTATACTGGAAAGCTAGTGGAAGCACGACTTAGATGGTATGGCCATGTCATGAGGACCGGAAGACCACTTGGCGAGAAAAGTTCTCGACCTCAATTCAGGACCGAAAAAGCGTGGACGACCTCGATTAACATGGATGTCAGTAAGGACCTTAAGGACAACGGAAACATAGAGCCAGCAACAGTCCAAAATAGACACCACTGGAGAAGAAAGCCTGGCACAACCACATTGTGGAATCACCTTCCAGCAATGGTATTTCCGAACCGATACGATATTGAAACCTTCAAGAAAAGAGTTTATTCCTTTTTAAATGGCCGACAACGTACTCGCAATTCCCCTGGTGTTACAGGTGCTCATGGGCGGCGGTAATCACTTACCATCAGGTGCTCGTTTGTCCCCTGTGTTATAAAAAAAAAATGAATGATTAGGAGAGCCGACCCCAAATGAAAATGGGATAAGGCCGGAAGAAGAAGAAGAAGAATATATATATAATATATATATAACACTTTATTGCAACAAATTCAAATTTCAAATTCAAAATATCTTTATTCATGTAGGTCTATTACAGACTCTTATGATATGTCAAATCTACCGTCAGTTCCGAATGATTTCGAGATGAGAAGAACTGACAAGAAACTCTGCTCGTATTTTTTTTTAAATGATTCATAATTACAATGATTGAATGATTCATATTTACAATAATACAGATTCATTTAAATTCAAATTGGGAGAATAGAATGGCCACCAGCATATACTATTGAAAAAAAATCTAATCAGTGTTCACAACCTGAACAGACCAGTCCCCACAAGCAACACCCGTTCACGAGTATGACGGATGAGCCAGACATCATTATAACAGTTTTAATTTATATGACAAAACAACGTTTGTGGGGTCAGCTAGTAATTATATAAATAAATAGTGGGTAGTTTTAACTAAACAGCGCACCGCTGTGGTCCGTGTTATTTCGTGCGCGCTCCGAGCACTGTCACAATGCTCCATAATTCTCGCATCGGCTGTTGTATGTACAGTGTACTGTGAACCAGATACAAAGAAATACAAATAATATTTATCTATACATATAAATAAAATTGGAGTGTCTGTTTGTAATAATGAAATAACCGTTTTTTATTATATGTATATGAATACAAATATGGTACATACACCAAAATGACATTTTTTACAATTTTTGTGTGTCTGTCTGTTTGTTCCGGATAATCTCTGAAATGGCTGGACCGATTTTGACGGGACTTTTTTTGGCAGGCATAAGGATAGAACGGCTACTTTTATTCTAGAAAATTTCTATTTATTATTTAAATACATACATATTATACATAGAAAACACTCAGACCGATACAAACAATAATACTCATGAATACAAATGTTTGTGCCGTGCGAGGAATCGAACTCGAGACCATCGAAAGTAAAGCGGTGTGCTTGACCGCTAGACCATCGAGGTCGTCATAATACATTTTATATTTTGATTAGAGGCGATGAAAGCAGACGTCCCGAGAGGTCGAAGTGTAATTTCGAATCGAAATATAATATTTATTATCATTATCTATATAATATTTAGTGTAATATTATATTTTATATGCAAATCACTAGGGTTCCAATATTATATTTGTCATATAGTATACATATGAATTGAGTATAACGTTTTTGGTTATGATATTCCAAATCAATAATAAATTGCAATCAAATTTATGTTTTTTTTTATGTTTATATCCATATTATTATACCAAGGTTAATTTGACAGTGTTATTGACTTCGCAAGATTAACAATTTTTATTACAAGTTCCTTGTATTTTTTATGTACATGTCTTACAAAACTGGGAGGTGCTGTTAAATCTGCACTACCTATGTTTGACTGGTAGAAAATGTCGCATGGTGTTAAGATCTCCAAATGTACTGAACTATATATTATATTGTGTGCATTAAAGTTAAATAAATAATAAAAAAATAGAATATGTTTATCATAAGATAGGTATAACAAATATGTATGATTTTTTTTTAGTTTTGGATATTTCAACATTATATTGTTAGTTGCACTAGTGTTACCCACTCACTAATAGCTATGCCTCACTGTTGGGTTGACTGGTTGAGATCTCTTTTAGAGGTAAGTCGACCTTTGCTCGGTTTGTTTATAATTAAGTTAAATTTATTTAAAAGTGCAATAAAGAATCTATAATAAATAATTAGATAATTTAGACTTAATTTAGTTTATGTTATGAGAATATTCGCTATACTCAGCTGACTGATTTAGAATAAAATTTGCTAAAACAAAAAAAGCAACAAACAGCGGCCTCGATGTTCTAGCGGTTTAGACCTGGCCTTACTTGCAATAGTCGCGGGTTCGATTCCTCACACACTACATACATTTGTATTCATAAGTATGATTGGTCTGGGTATTACCTATGTACCTATATTATATATGTATTTAATAAATATATGTTTATGTACTTATATCAGTTGTCTAGTACCCATAACATAAGCTCTGCTTAGCTTGGAACTAGATGGTTCTACGTGGATTGTCCTGGGTTATTATTATTATAAACATAAGCTAAATTTGATCTTCAGATGTGAATTTTTTTTATTTGTTTGATACTCTGTTGTGCTTTTTCTTTTCTGTATGTAATGATATCATCTCTAATTTAATGCATTGTTTTTATTTACGTTTATCTTATATAATAATTTATACGCAGCTGTCAGCATGGTTTTCATTGTGTTGTGATGTGTGATGTAATAAATGTCATTCTATTCTGTTCTGTTATTCTAAATTTCGTAATAAAAAAATGTACTCAAACAACAATAATCCGTGGGTGATCATCGCGACTGCACACTCCGAGTTTAATATAATGTTATATCAATCGATTGCACCTAAATTTTGAATAATTAATTACGTCGACGTTAACAGCCGACGATTCTTTACCGTTGACCATTTCCAATATGAATATTATAATGGATTATGTAAATACAACGCGTCCACCAAATCAACACAAATCGAGAGTGAATTCCGTGCATTCTCCATGTATAGAATTACAACTACATTTAATTTCTAGTTTATTTCATCGATCCAATGTCGGAATTCGTGTCGTTATCGTTTACTATAGGAATTATTGGTTCGGCCCACGGTGGTAAATATTTTATTAAATAATAATATGATATTCAAATCGAACCGAGGCCGGGTGGTCTAGCGGTTTACAGATCGCTTCACTTTGAATATCGCGAGTTCGATGCCTCGCTCGGTGCACGTATTTGTGTTCATGAGTATGATTGTTTCGGTTTGGGTGTTTTGACAGAAAACTTATAACAGCACTGCTTAGCTTGAGGATATATAGTGTGTATTGGCCAGTGTTGGAAACTATTTTTATACCTTTTTTATCATCTATGTTTTTTTATAATATTATATTGTTTTTATATGACATAAGTCAATTTAATACAAAAATATTCTATCAACTACAACGGTGCCGTTTTACTTTTTTGCTCGTCATCTTGATCTCCATCCTTCACAGCCAGGGTTGTAAATGTAAATATAAATTGGACTCCAGTCTCCGCAATTAGCATCTCATTCGGACCGTTGTGCGTGTAGAGGCAGACTACTAAAGTAGCCAGCCAAGCTCCTCCCAAAAGCGCAGAAGTCTCCTGGTGTCTTCAGGCTTCATGGAGCGACCTCACCGTTCCGAGGATTTGTTTTCATTGTGTGGCCACTGCTGCGAACTCCAGGATTACGTGAGCCGCCGTTTCTTCAACTTCAAAGCAGTCCCGACAAAGTGAACTGTCTGGCCAGGATTAAAAAAATATTATTTATGTGTGAATTGTCTAGAGTAATTATTATTGCAATTAGAAAAGTTGCTCGAATAATTATTATTTAAAAACTTAACAACTATTTGAACTTTACGCGTTTTTTGTGCTTTGAATTGAATATCTAAGTCTGAGATTCAACAACGATATCCCTCCGATCGATTCCCAATCATACGAGGATTTAAGACGAAAGTCGGACATGAGGTTCGAACACAAGTGCTCTCAGAATAAAGTCGTATCCGTCAGACAGGAGTTTGTCTAGAGCAGCTCCATTCCTTCCGCAGGTTTGGAGTACCATCTACACTCGCTCTCTAGCATTCAGTACAGCCAAAATCATTAGAATAATTAAAACAAATTGTCACAGTGGGTATAATACTAATGTATACATTATAAATAAAATTGGAGTGTCTGTTTGTAATACTGAAATAACCGTTTTTTACTACTTGCATATGAATATAAATACGGTACATACACCAAAATAACACTTTTTACAATTTTTGTCTGTCTGTCTGTTTGTTCCGGAACTAGTATTTAAATTTAAAAAGAAAGCTGTCTGTCTATTTTTTCTATAATACAAGTATTATAACTAAGTAATTAAAAATAACATAAAATGTATATATCTTTGTAAATTTAACATATATTATACACAAATATATTCAGATGAACATACAACGAACATATAAAAATACATATTAGTCAAAAATATAAGAATAAATTTTATCGATTACAAGTCCATTTTACTTACTACATTAATTCGTTTAATTCCGCTACAACTGTAAAAACATAACCCTCTTTTCCCTTCGCCGCAGTCGGATAAAGATGGAAGTACTTATAACTACTGTTTTTCATTTCATAATATATATATTTAGATATACTACTACACCATACCTTATAATTTTACACAGTATAATACAAAGACTCCGCCGCTGTCTGTTCGTTTACATCTTCGACTTTCGACTTTCGACGACCTCGGTGGTCTAGCGGTCTGGCACACCGCTTTATGACCGATGGTCGCGGGTTCGATTCCTCGCACGGTACAAACATTTGTATTCATGAGTATGATTGTTTGTATCGGTCTGGGTGTTTTCTATGTATAATATGTATGTATTTACAAAAAAAAAAAAAATCTATGTATTTGTATCAGTTATTTAGTACCCATAACACAAGCTTTAGCTAGCTTAACTTGGGACTAGATGGCGCTGTGTGGATTGTCCTGAGATTATTATTATTATATATTATCTTTTAAATTACGTGGCGGATTTGAATGTAGCCTTCAGCAATAGATAGAGTGATTCAAGAGGACGGTTTATATCTATAATTGATGCGTGTTATAGTATACAACAAGCTGAGAAATTCAAAGATTTGTAATGCACCCATGCGAAGTCCGGTAGCTAGTATACTATATTCATGTACACCTTTATTACACAATCTCTGTGTTTGACTACTCTGAGCGCTAAGTGATGGGACAGAATGGATATAGGTTGATCATTAGAAAATGAACCGTCAGATGTGACGCAGGTTGCGGGCGATAACATTATCCTGATCAAAAATATAACTTTATTTTTACTTCGCCGTAGTGGGATAAGAACTCAAGTATTGAGTTTTGATGAAATAGAATGGATACGGTCAGCTGTGACTCTAAAGTCACCACCGATAAACATATATCCTGGTCAAAAACATAATTTTATTTTTCCTTCGCCGTAGTCAACAAGAAACAAAAACTTTTATTTGTAATTCTCTATGTTTGACTACTCTGAGCGGCACCTTGCCATCACAATGTGATGGGATAGAATGGATACGGTCCGATCGAAAAAAAACCATCAGCTGTGACTCTAAAGTCACCACCGATAAACATATATCCTGGTCAAAAACATAATTTTATTTTTCCTTCGCCGTAGTCAACAAGAAACAAAAACTTTTATTTGTAATTCTCTATGTTTGACTACTCTGAGCGGCACCTTGCCATCACAATGTGATGGGATAGAATGGATACGGTCCGATCGAAAAAAAACCGTCAGCTGTGACCCGGAGGTCGCGGCCGAGCAGCAATAATTATAATAATAGTAGCGTCGTGCGAACGTTATTACAAATCAGTGATTTATCTCGGTTATTTTGTGCCAAATTATATTGACTCAATGATATTTATACATATACTACTCATATATAAAAAACCTCGGCGGTGTAGTGGTTTAGCACACCGCTTCACATCTGAAGGTCGCGGGTTCGATTTCTCGCACGGTTGCACCGTGCATTTGTATTCATACGTATTATTGTTTGTATCGTTTTGGATGTTTTCTACGTATAATATTTATGTATTTACGAAAAAAAAAATCTATGTATTTGTATCAGCAATCTAGTACCTACCCATAACACAAGCTTAACATGGGGTTTAGGTAAATATTTAGAGAGAAAGAAAAGCAAAGAAAAGGAGAAAAATAAAAAAACCATTTGTATGTATATTCATATCAATTTTAACATACATATTACATAACATATATATATATACATATACATACACATATCAATTGTCTAGTACCAATAACACAAGCACTGCTTAGCTTGAGGATGTATGGCGCTGTGTGAATTGGCCGGGGTCAAAATAATAATTATCTACATATAAGCCGTCTTAAGGAAATAGATTTTTTGATGGATAATAACAGTATGGATCACGCTTACGCTAACAGTACACGCGGGCGGGACACCAGTGGAGGATGATAGGAGATGAAGTTAATTACCCTATCATGTAGTTAATCAGCTTATCGTCCCGAATTTGCTATGGGATTAACCACGAAAGAGTCCTCGGTTTCATGATTTTTTACACGAATTTTGTGCGTCGTCCTGCACTTTTTATGTATTCTCATACTTTATTGGAGTCAGTGCCACATGTAACTATGGATCTAACATTTAAAACAGTAACTATTTTTTATTTATTTATATATTATAATATTTATACCTATATTTATTTACTAGCTTTTGCTCGCGGCTTCGCTCGCGTTAATTTATCCCTTTAGGGGTGGAATTTATCAAAGTCCTTTCTTGGGGGATGGCTACGTCATAGTAACTTTATGCATGCAAAGTCTCAGCCCGATCGGTTTAAAATTGACGAAGTTTCATATAAACTTTCATCCTATTTTATCCCCTTGGGGGTAGAATTAATCAAAATCCTTTCTTAGCGGATACTTACGTCATAACAATGGTTTGGGCTGTGCGTTGATAGATCACTATGTCAGTCACCTTTGCGTTATATATATTTAGATTATTTATATTTTATACATACATTCTACAGTAAATCTTTTCAGTCCATGCTGCGCACAATTACTACCCATTCTTAAGAACTCTGCTAAATCCCATTACCTCTCCACTTAAATTCTCCTTTTTTGTCCTTGTTATGTATCTTCTTCTTTTGCTTATGACATTGTTGTTTTGTACTCACATTTTTTTGTGTTTTATTTCTTTTATATATGTTTATATTGTATGTACTTTTTATATATTCATATTTATGTACATATATGTATATAGCATAATGTGTGTTATTTTTTAATATTTATTTTTATTACTATTCTACATCTATTTACTACGTTTATATATATATTCTTCCCTGCAATTCAAGCTCCACCTACCACTTTTGTTGTTTTTCTCTACCTAAAGGATGTCTGGAAGATATTGCTTCCTGCAAAAAGACGTCTTTTGTACATATATATCTCTTTTCTATTTAATTTTTATGTAAAATGCTTGGAGCAATAAAGTGTTTATAAATACATATAAATGAATAAAACTTTTCAATATTTATTAATAACCAATACCATTTGTTCATCGCTTATTACCTATTACGCTTGTTATCTCCGTTCGATCTTAAATCTCGCTGTTTTATTGTCTCCAAAATATTAAAAACGTGTGTTGCCCGTTATCAATATATAAATCAGACGATAATTCAAAAACAATATAAACAGAATGCAGTTACGAGTATACATACGTACCTACATAGCGTGATCTATGAGACGTGTCACCATATATCAACGCCCCGCGGCGCGCGCGCACCGTGTCCTCTCATTATTTTTAAAACATAGCGCTCTTTATGGCGATAGTGCTGCGAAACGATGTATATATATTGCTGGGAAAGATTTTTTCCAGCTGTACGGAAGGCGAGCTGTTGGACGAAGAACTGGATTCCTGGTTACCCGCAGGTGAGGTATGGAAACAATTTCCGATCGGTAGGTGGTGAGGTTTTCGATTGAGATTGTCAGGAATGACGTGTTGAATTATTTATTGGTATTCTTGTTTTGACGGCAGTTTTTTTTGTTTTATTATCTGCTACTAGTTATTGTACGTGTATTGTACATGGTTATTATATTGTGATATGGAAATGCATTTCATCACTTAGTAATATCGGGACAGTGCACGTTGGATAAGTAACTTTATCTAACATCACGTAAGGCATGTAATATTTAATATAAATAGATTTAATATAGAAATAGAGTAAGTCAAGATGTAACAGTTAATACACAAGTATCAACCCTACTGTATGTCATTACACTCATCACCAATCCTATGATCACAATAGAAGCAGTTGGTTATGTCAAATGATGATGCCAGCGAATGGTGTTTTAGGATTAAGAAAGCCGGCTTCCTTTAACTGAAAGAGACGAGGATGGAGAAGGTTTAAAAGTGATTGCAGCATGATAGTAAGTGATTACTGTCACCCATGAGCTCTTGCAATTCTCCAATGGTCATACCAAACCATAATTAAAAACTACTGTAGCCACACTCTCTGTTATGTTGTATACAATAAATATATTCAGTAAAAAGTCTTTTTTATTTCTAACTATTGCAATTTTGAATGCTGTTGTTTCCAGGTGGCTTTTACAGCTTCACCGAACGTAAATGGATAGTGCAGAGCGCAATCCAAACCCGCGGAAAGAGTTGTGGAGCTTATCTGTACCATTTTCTTTTATTTTTAATTCCGATAGTTATTGATATTATTGCTTATTAGCGAAATCAATAAGACCACAGTTTCCAATTAGACCTATTGATCTAATTGGATGCTGCGATCTTGGTGCATGCGTCCTCGCGTATATAACTAGGCAATACCTGAAAATTCTGCTTGCTGTATGAGCAAAAAATATAAGTAATTCGTAAGTTGTTTATACCTATATTATATACTCACTTTATTTCGCGATATCACCCGTTCAACCGCGTGAAATTAGGCTGTTTTATTACGCTTAATTTATTCTAATATTTAAGGTATATTACTGTAAAGTTTCGACAAAATCCGTTTAGTACTTTTTGCGTGAAAGAGTAACAAACATCCATACATCTTTTCATCTAAACCCACAAATTTCGCGTTTATAATATTAGTAATCATACTAAAATACTCATATACTGCATTGTTTAATAATTATGTTAAATGACCAATACTGTATGTATCTTAGTCTTGCATCTTTTTCTTTCTTTGAATGTACTTTATGTATATATTCTTTAGGTATAATAAAAGTTATAACTATATTTATCTATAGGTATATTAGTCGGCGTTTCTGTAAGGCACAGGGTCCTCTAATTACGTATTCAACTATAGAATATGACCTATAACATGGCAGTTATTGTGAGTCGAGTTTACTACTGTTACACAAGTCGTTACCACTTGCTACTCTACGGACGCGTAATGATGCTGGATTAGGCAGTTCAACGTTCATCAGATGAAATATTTTCTATAAGAAATAGATTATTTGAAATAGAAATAGAAATAATCTTTATTCAAATAAATAGTGTTGAATAGTCACATTTTTTTATTCTACCACACATTTGGAGCGCTGTCTCATCACAAGAAGAATAATCAAGAAACTTGTGTGTTGCTCCTTTAAATAAATGTTGTTTTAAGTAGATTTACTTTAACAAGGATCAGGCATGCGATAATCAACATAGAAACCGCTACGCATTTAATCTCTGTTCAATCAGATAACATTGTCAGCGCTATGAATTTTAAGTCAGATATTTTATACAGAAACATTATTATCTTTATAAATAACCATTCATAATTTTTGTTAATATAATAATCGATGAAATAAATGTTATATTTATCAGATCAATTTATTTTTCGACGGCCCTAATCATAGAGCCCTTTTTAAATAACAACACCACCATATTATTCCTGATTAACCTAGTGGACCTGAACGGTCCACTTGTTACATCGTGTCCTGTTTTTTTCATAGAACTAGCACGAAATAATCGGATGAATGAAAACATCTGTGAAAAACATCTACATTTTTTTTCGAATAAGTATCGATTGAATCATATAATTGAAAACATTTAGACCTAATGACTTTTTTACATTCCTAGCGTTCATTCTATGTTTTATATCTGTAGTAATTAAAACATATTTTTGGAATAATGTTTGTAATATTCGTAAATTAATAATATTAGTTAGAATAGAATAGAATAGAAAATCATTTATACAAATAAACTTACATTGAAGCACTTTTGAATAGTCATCACATTTTTTTAATCTACCACTCATTCGGAAAGCTGTCTCATCACAAGAAAAACGAGCGAGAAACTTGCGAAATTGAAGAAATAGACGTTGATATTACAGACGAAAAGACATGAGTTCCTCCAGATCGTCCGGTGAAGCTGTAAAGGCCTGCTGCGGCCAGCACACAGCTTTAGAGTAGTCCGAAAAAAAATAGGAAAGCTTGAGATAATGCGGTACGTATTGACGACTGTACTATAAATAACAGCGTCGCCTGATCTCCTTAAGGACCATTTTTCTGTACTACATTCAAAACTACTTTAGTTTTTGTCCACCTACAACAGTCAAGGAAACGAGCACATAAGATGTTTGGTTATTTTGATTTGTCCTGATTGTTTTATATATATATAATATATAAATTACAAAATGATATTTTTATTTTTAAATAAACAATTGAAGGAGTTGAGAGAACGACGTAAGACGATGTAAAAACAATTTTAATTTTAATTACATACTACATTTTTTTTTGACAATTCACACAGCCCCATCTAGTCCCAAGTTAAGCTATAAATAATTTAATATTATAAGACTTCTCTTCAAGCCTCACTCGCGACAATCCATACATATAAATATATATAGGAAACGGTTGCCATTTGCTATTAGGTAGGCTGTTAGTCAGTTTGTTACATCAAAAATATGATTCTACTATAAAAATTATACTTTTATAAACTCATAATAGGAATGCTAAACAAACTCTTGGACTTACCTAAAGGAGAGTGGTATATTTTTCTTATATTATTACTTACCACGGATCTAGAAAACCTCTCTCGAAGCTCGCGGTAGAAGTTATGGAGCTGATGAAGATCTACTCCCGTCTGACGGATACGACTTTAGTCTGAAGGTAACAACGCTAGGGGTTCGAACCTCGCCTCAGGCCGTCGTAATTTCGCTTTGAATTGGACGGGGGATCGATCAGAAGGGCTACCGGGTGCACCGGTGCGAAGTGTAAAGCGCCCCCCGCCCGTTGATTCCGCGGTATGATGTGGTTGAAATTGAGAAGTTATTGTATTTATTTATTAATTGACTCTCTCTTTCTCTCTCCCGTTAAACCCGAACGTATAAAAGGAAGCCACTAATAGCAGAATTAAAAGGATCGAGATAATAATAATAATAATCCATACAGTAAATATAACTCATACAGCGCGGGGGGAGGGGATTGTTAGTAATGTGGACTAATGATCTCATTGCTAGCAATTTACCATGTCAGATTGACCTCCACGCGGTTCCCCCTGGAAACCATCGTGATAAATTCCTGGTGAATTTGTCACGTTGGGCTAACTGATCTGACTTCATGTTTATCTTATCATCCTCCACTGGTGCCCCGCCAGCGTAAACCGTTAGCGCAGGCGGGAACAACATTCCATTATCATACACTAAAAAAAAAAACTCATACAGCGCCATCTAGTCCCAAGCTAAGCAGAGCTTGTGTTATGGGTATTAGATAACTTATATAAATATTCTTATATATATTTTGTAAATACATATATATTATACATAAAAAACACCCAGACTGATATAAACAATCATACTTAGGAATACAAATGTTTGTACCGTGCGAGGAACCGAACCCGCAACCATCGATGCGCAAAACCGCTAGACCACCGACGCCACAATGCCTCTACCTATGTCACATAGTATATTAGTCATGAAGATAAGTTATAATATGGTTAGTTTAGATGTATATATATTTAGATTGGTCTCATCCAGCGTCTGTAGATCTCTTCAAGACGAGCTCGTGTCTCCGGGTCAAGGATCGCCCGCTCACATACGATTGAATTACCTATTAAAAGCAACTACATTATGACTCTTACATTCAACTGGAGACGGTCGCTTATGAAAACCGATTATATTTAATTTTAAGTGCGAACTGAACGAGGTCGGCTTTAGTTAGTCTTATTCGACGACGACCTCGGTGGTCTAGTGGTTTAGTACACCGCTTCACGAGCTATGGCCGCGGGTTCGATTCTTCGCATGGTACAAACATACAAATGTTTCAGTATGATTCTTTGTATCTGTCTGAGTGTTTTCTATGTATAATATATATAGTATTTAGGAGAAAAATATATCTACGTATATGTATCAGTTATCTAGTACCCATAACACAAGCTTCAGCTAGCTTAACTTGGGTCTAGATGGCGCTGTGTGTATTGTCCTGAGATTATTATTATTCTGTTCATACATGCAAGTGTCCTCAAATACGATTTAGCTCGTTGATGTCTTTTGTATAACGATATATTGAGTTGTTTATAAAAATGCTTTATAGTAGGACTGGCTTGTGCTCGCGGCTTCGCTCGCGTTAATTTATGCCTTTAGGGGTGGAATTTATCAAAATACTTTCTTAGTCTACGTCATAGTAGCTTTATGCAAACAAAGTCTCAGCCCGATCGGTTCAAAATCGACGAACTTTCGTCCTCTATTTTATCTCCTTGGGAGCAAAATTAATCAAAATCCTTTCTTACCGGATGCCTACGTCATAACAACTACCTGCATGCCAAATTTCAGTCCGATCCGTCCAGTGGTTTGGGCTGTTCGTTGATAGATCACTATGTCACTCACCTTTGAGTTATATATATTTAGATTAATTACAATTAATTACATTAATAATAATAGTTATTTTTCAACTTTCGTGTTTCATATATATTATATACATTATTAAATGGGTCATAACTGGAATAATTTTATAGTAAATGAAGGTATTTACCTCTCTCGACGTTTCGACTAGGTTGCACTAGCCGTGGTCACGAGCTGACTGGAGTAACAGCGATGTCAATGTAGATAGGTGACAGCAGTTTTTTCATCTACCGTCACTAGATTGTTCAATGAAAGTTCGCAACACACTCACGGTATCCGTACACTTATTGACTGTGGATGCTACTGAACTAAATTTATTTATGACTGGATTCCATGCAGATGATCATTTTTAAACCATCCTCTCTGTTGAATATGGATATTTTTTAATTTAAATCGCCACTCGTACCAATATTAGTGTTAAAACCAATCATCATCATTATGATCGCAGCCCGGAAGACGTCCACTGCTGGACATAGGCCTCCCCCAAAGATCTCCACGACGATCGGTCCTGCGCTGCTCGCATCCAATGCTTTCCCGCGATCTTGACCAGATCGTCGGTCCACCTTGCTGGAGGCCTTCCCACGCTGCGTCTTCCGGTCCGTGGTCGCCACTCGACGACTTTACTGCCCCAACGGCCATCTGTCCTACCAGCTATGTGCCCTGCCCATTGCCACTATTAAAACCAATATTATTGATATAAATATGACATGAACAAAGTGGGACATTCTATTCTGTTCATATATAAGATTCGATTTCTAGCTCGTTGATGTCTTTTGTATAACGTCATATTGGGTATTTTAAATTATGTCCTAAAATCAGATTTGAACATAAGAAAGCACATTATATGCTTGTTTTAGAAGACTACTATTTTAACTATCTGTAATTTTGATAAAAATGATGTGTTTCCTATATATTTGCTGATATCGGAGAGTCTAATAAAGTTATTACTTTCTCTGTAGTCGACTTTTACAAAGGATTCAAAGAAGCTAAAAATGTTATCTGTTATAGTATTCATTATTAGAAGAAATCTCTTTACTTTGAAGTTAGTTAAATGCATGCATATGACTGGAAATATTATAGACTTGATTGTTATTATTGCGAAATTATTTAATTGAAATATTGTAGTAATATTTCTAAAGCTTCTAACTTTACTTACGATCACAGCATTACTTGTTTTATTTTCATCTTCATCATAAAATTTTATAGGAGAATTCTGAGTCGCCTGCATTCACTATTTATTTCAATATTAATATATTTATATTCATTAACTACTTTCCATATCTATGCGGTTATGTTTTTATCTATGCTCATATTGCACAGATCAGATTAGGGCATTAGAATAAAAAAAACATGTCGGGTACATCAAATAGTTTCTGCATTCATCTACTTAGTTGTGGATTTTTATCTGCATTCAAACTACATTGCATTTGATTAGGAGCGTCGGAATCAGAAGACAACATGTCCAGTGCATCAAATAGTTCCTGCATTCATCTACTGCTTGCGAGATAGTTGTGGATTTTTATCTGCATTCAAACTACACTGCATTAGATTAGAGGCGTCAAAATAAAAAAAAGAACACGTCAAGTGCATCAAATAGTTTCTGCATTCATCGACTACTTGCGAGATAGTTTCAAAATTCAAAATATCTTTATTCATGTAGGTCTATTACAGACTCTTATGATATGTCAAATCTACCGTCAGTTCGAAATAATTTCGAGATGAGATGAACTGACAAGAAACTCAGCTCGTATTCTTTTCAAACAATTGTTGTACATGTTTACAACAATACAGATTCATTTTTAAATTCAAATTTGGGAGAATAGAATTACGAATTTTTATCTATGTTCAAACTACACTGCATTTGTTTAGGGACGTCGAAATAAAAAAAGAACATGTCGAGTGCATCAAATAGTTTATTTTCAACTCTCCGTGGAATGCATTCAATACATATTTCATTGCAATTCAAATCGCTCTAACTACAATACACATTTATATACAAACGCTTTACGCAGCACCATACAGTATTACATCTGAGTATATTCGTCTGTTCTGTGACTAATTTCACTACAATTATATCGTATTTTACATTTTAAGAAGTACATAAAAAAATATTATAATATTTCTTTGAGCAACGCTATAGGAATGTTTGTAAAATTATCAATAATAGAGTATCTCTTTGTTTCAGTACATTATTATCAGAAATATTATGTGTATACATAGTTATATTATTATAAAAAACAGTTGAACGCAACGCAGCTTAGTGGTTTGCTATCTTAGCTTAGAAACATAGGTAATGAGTTCAGATCTGACTGATATAAACATAAGTGTGTCAATTTTTATCACTAACTCAAGATATCATTATTCATGTACATAAAAAATACATTTAAAATCAAGTTTCTTGCTCGCTGTTCTTAGCAGAAACTGAATTGTGGATTTGAAATTGAAACTGAAAGCTACAAGATCATAAAATAATCTGATGCATGTAGGTCTATTACAGACTCTTTTGATATATCAAATCTACCGTCAGTTCGTAATGCTTTCGAGCTAAAAACAACTAACAAGAAACTCAGCTCTTATTCTTTTCAAATCTTGTACATAATTACAAACATACAGATTTTTTTTTAAATTCAATTAATGAGAATACAGATAAGAAATATAACTCTCCGGAAAAATCGATAACAAACCAAACCTGTTTATTTTAAACAGGCAGTAGGCCTTTTGCCGCGTTGGATTCAAATATACTGAGCGAATATTGAAATGTGGGCTTGTCAATTGTTTCGTTCAAGATATTAATATTTCACAATGTCTCTAACTAACCCATCAGGGATAACTGTCGTGAAGGTAATTATTATAATTGTGATTAACAGTAACTTAGGATAGAAGTAAAACGAGGGTATTAAACAAGCTACGCTGCACAATGCACCCGAAGATATTACATTTCAAAATGTCAAACAGCACATCAATCAAAATTTCTACTAAATGAAATAAATTATATTCGATTATACAAAAATATAGGTACATATCTCAAGGTCCACTCCATAAATTACGTCATAGATTGAGGCAGAAGGAGGGGGTAGACATAAAATTTGAACTTCCAACTTCATCTCTATAAATATAAGGTTTAAATTATTTCGTTGACAATATTACAATCTGTTTACTAAATTATAAAATTGGAATATTCGTGACGTTATACTAGGGAAGGATGTCTCAATAAGGTGATCAGCTGTCAAGGACGAGGGTGTCAAAAAATATTATAAAATTGTAGTAACTTATGGACGGGCCTTAATGGAATGTTGGAACACCCGGTCGGCTCCATTCACTAATAAAACCAATAACTAAAGCTAAACTATGGCTTACTACACTATACAAAATAATTTATATTTACACACAATTTGTACATAACCATTTACCGGGCGCGTTGTGTCTATAACATTTTACTAGGCGCTACTTAATTTACGTATTTGGATAGACTCTTTATTCATGCAATAACAATTCACAAAACATCTGATTCTGATTGTCTTTTCTACTTATTTTTAAAATCACAATCCGATTTACTGGCCTTAAATTATTCACTGATGTACTATAATGTCTTACACCGGCACTACACGCGTCGCGTGCTGTCACACTTTGGTCGTTAGGTCCAACGGGTGGAGTTTGATTCTCTTTATTTGTGAGTAGGACATGTCTTCTTCTTCGCTAGCAGAGCCGACACCGCTCGCTGACTCGCCATCATCGTTATCAGGAGTTATAATTTCACTGTCATCTGACCTTCTGCGGGCCGAACTTGACCTCCCATCTGATTTGACAGACAGATCCATTGGATTCTCCTGTAGCGGAGATTCAGACGTTCTTCGCTCAGCAGGAGGCGTGGGAACAAATTCAGCTTCTGAGAAGGTATCTTCTTGTGGCGTTGGTTGCGTGGACCTCTGTTGTTTTAGAATTTCGTCCAAGAAGAACCGCTTTGAGGAATCAGCATTATGATCATCGATTCGTACATCGTTGTTGTTTTCTGCCGCCTGCCGCAAGGCTGCGTGGTCAAGCAGATGCCTTGAGTATATTGGATGGAAACCAGGCGGGAACAGCAAGGGGTGGTTGGCAGCGAACGGGCTAAAAGGCGGCGGTGGTAAGAACGGCGAGTGGGGAAAATGGGGCAAGGAAGCTATGTTGGCTAAGGGTAATGGGACAAAGGCGTCTCTGGGCGGCGTTAGCGGTCTATCCGACGGCCGTGACTGCGTGATCCTTGCTTTCTCATCAAGCTTCGGTGAGGATCCGCTTCGGTGCGAGTCAGGGGAGCCTGAGCAGGGTTTGTATTCATCGAGGCCTAATAATGCGAGTTCCTCTTTCGTCCGCGGTCTCGCCAGTCCTGGGAAGAGATGAGGTGGAAATGGCGGCGCTAAGTGATGTGGCGAAGGAGGCACTCGCGGCGGTGACCTTGACTGAGCGGCTTGTTGCTGTTCCTGTAGGAGGCAGTGGATTTTGAACCAGTTGGACCTCCGGCCGTATCTGGACCCGGATTTAGACATGCCCACCATGAGACATTTCCGGAGACGGCATGCTTTGCACGCGGTCCTGTTCTTCTTGTTGATGACGCATTCCCCATTGTTTTTGCATTCAGTGATGGAGTTCAGGTTGTTGTATGAACGGCCGAAGAACGACTGGAAAGAAAAAGAAACAGTATGTTATTGTAAGTTACAAATTAATAATATACGACGAGGTTCTAACGTATTTCATACATAGAAAAAACATTAATTTCTGTATTTTCTGTCGATTTAATAATGTCTCCATATTTTGTTCTAAGCTGTGACTGTGGATGAATTATTTGTTACTCTTTCACGCAAAAATCACTAAATGGATTTTAATGAAACTCGAAAGTTTGGGAGTTCGCGTCTATAATATTACTAGCTACTCGCCCCGGCTTCGCCTGGGTGTACATGTATTATATATATAAACCTTCCTCTCCAAAATACTCTATCTATTAAAAAAAACCGCTTCAAAATCCGTTGTGTAGTATTAAAGATTTCTGCATACATAGGAATGGATAGACAGTGACAGCGACTTTGTTTTATACTACATATGTAATGATTAAGATAGTCTTCGTCATTTAATGTCAAAACCATTTGCTTTGTAAGGTGAGCTGTAAATAGATTTATATATAGCATTCAAAGGGTAACACAAATCCATATTAGATAGTGACTTAATTGTATGAGAATTAATTAAACATGTCATGTAGAGTTAATGAAATAGAGTTAATGTTCATGTAAATGGAGTTAACAGTGAGGCACGTGACGCGGCGTACAAAGGCACAGAAAGTGATCCACGGCGTCGGGTCGCATGAGAAATCCTCCCTAATTAGATACAGGTATATTGATCTTTGCTAATTAGCTCTGCCTTGCGTTTATTCTTAACGGTTACTCGTCTGACTCATAATAATGTTACTATTTACTATTCATGTTTAAAAATTAATTTTATTTCAATTAAAATGTTAATCGCTGGAAGGCTGGAAGGCAGCGCAGGACCGATCGTCGTGAAAGTCTTTGGGGGAGGCCTTTGTTCAGTGGACGTCTGCCAGAGATGATGCTGATGATGAACATGTTAATCGGTAAATCGGTCGCGGGTTCGATTCCTCGCACGGCACAGATAAGAGTTAATTGCAAGTAAGGGGTTTCTTCTTTCAGATATTGAACAAAATCTTTCTCTGGAGATCTGATCTATTTCATCAATTTTCGTTACCAGTACAGTGCATTTAACTCTGACCTAAAGCAACGTTTACACGGCCCGCTACCCACCGTCGGGCCGCTTGGGTTCGAGAGTGAAAACTACGTCTTACATCGCGTTCACGGGTCAAGACGTCACTTCCGCCCGATATAGGCCACAGGTTCGGTTCCGGTCTGTTACTCGCGTTTACGTACAGTTTTGTTTTCTAACGTCCTTCGAATTTCGTTAACATAATTTACGTAAACATCGACTATTGTTAACCTTTTGTGGATTGAGGTGATAACTACGGTTTGTAAGAGCTGTAATCATATTGAATGAATGACTTGTAATTAGATTACATAGAACTTAATATAAAAAAAATCCACATTACTAACAAATCGTATAAACAGAGAACATATGATTTTTATGTTCATAATGATCTATTATTTCAAATATATTTAACTTAAAAACTAATGGAATAATGAATTGTAATAATGGACCAAAGATATTTTTTAATTTAATGTAATAAAGTATTTATAGCGACTTTGTTTTACACTACGTAATAGAGATGTGCTAACTCGTAATAAACATAACTCGAGTTGACTCGAGTTATCTGTAATAAACAGTTTTTATTTTGTTTTTTTTTTTAATTTTTCGAACAAATCTAATGTTTTTGGCCGCAGCTAGCCTTGAAAGCTTCACCGAACCATAGGGGCGAGTAGAAATGGCACTTCAAAGCCGCGGAAGGACTTATAGAACGCATAATCATTTTAATGATAGAATAACCAGACGAGTATGCGAAAAAAAAATGATAACGACCTCAAATAAATATTGAAACATTTGTGACGAGTGACAATTGTATGATATGAAATGATCGGAAAATTTCATGTCATTATCAGTTCGATGACAGAATCATGCTCTCGCTCTTTCACTTGATTCGTTCATTTACCAGTTGAATACTTCCAACTCGAGTTGGCAGAATTCAACTCGAGTTAACTCGAATTCACCGCAACTCGAGTTATCGAGTTGACAGATCTCTACTACGTAATGATAGATGTCGTGTTCTCGCTCCTGTCCCAGTAATAATTAAATGGTTAAATGAATTTGATGGTAAATGGTAACTGTCACCTATAAACATGAGCTGCATCTACATTAGTGATTTGAAAAGTAAAAAATAGATGCATGTATAAATGGTACTAAAATCCAAGGTAGCTTGGTTGCATCTTGACACATGTTAAACAGTGTCAATATGATTGGCAACCGACTCGCTGTCTGAATTTTAAACAGACGGACAAAAACACAGTAAAATGTCCAACAGATTAATGACATCGACATTGTTAAATTATTTGAAATTTGAATTCAAATTTGGATATTAATAATAAAAATAGTAATCTCAGAACAATTCACAAAGCGCCATCTAGGTTCTAGTTAAGCTAGCTTGTGTTATGGGTACTAGACAACTGATACAAATACACAGATTTTTTTTCATAAATACATACATATTATACATAGAAAACACCCAAACCGAAACAAACAATCATAGTCATGAATACAAATGTTTGTGCCGTGCGAGGAATCGAACCCGTGACCATCGGAAGTAAAGCGGTATGCTAAACTGCTAGACCACCGAGGCCGTCCATTATTAAATTCATTATTGGCGTTAATTTAAGTAACATTTTATCCATGAGTTTGCATTAGACTATGAATACATCATAGAAGTCAAAGCAATTTTAACAATCAAAGTAACATTGTTATGACGATCAGTGATAATATGACAATAAAATTGCGTTTATATAATAGTAATATTGATAACAGATAACAAAACCTAATCATCATTACATAGTATAAAACAAAGTCACTATCGCTGTCCGTCCGTCCCTATGTATGCTTAAATCTTTAAAACTAAGTAAAGGATTTTGAAGCGGTTTTTTTAATAGATAGAGTGATTCAAGAGCAAGGTTTATATGTATAATACATGTACACCCGGGCGAAGCCGGGGCGAGTAGCTAGTAACATAATAATAACCAAAATTATATACGTATATGTATTTGTTAGTGCGTGAGTGTATGTGATTATGTGTGTATGTAAGAATAAAATGAAAATGAAACTTTTAATTCTGTTAATATTTTGGTTTCCGAATAAAATGAATAAAAATACAGTCAGCTTGTTTCTAATCTAAATATATATAACTCAAAGGTGACTGACATAGTGATCTATCAACGCACAGCCCAAACCACTGGACGGATCGGGCTGAAATTTGGCATGCAGGTAGTTGTTATGACGTAGGCATCCGCTAAGAAAGGATTTTGCTTAATTCTACCCCCAAGAGGAATTAAATAGGGGATAAAAGCTTGTATGAAACTTTGTCAATTTTAAACCGATCGGGCTGAGACTTTGCATGCATAAACTTACTATGACGTAAACATCCCCTAAGAAAGGATTTTGATAAATTCCATTTAATAATGGGATAAATTAACGCGAGCGATGCCGCAGGCAAAAGCTAATTCTGATTATAAATTTCTGTCTTTTATATATATGTTAATTAATTTCTTTTTTTTTAGAACTATCGAACTATCTATTCGAAAGGTAGTATATATACAACTACAATTAGAATGACTGTTCTAACTACATACAACCTCATCTAACAATATAACACGTGTTGCCATGTATCTTGCCAAAATGATTGGCAACCGGTACATCGGCTGAATAATAATCGCAACGAGCAATGATCGCGTCATACACCAAGAATTTAAACTGAAACAATACCATCTAAAAGCGATCCGGCCGTGATGAGCATTAATTTTGTATTTTTGGTTAGTGAATGTGGAAATACCATTGTTGTTTTGACTCGTTTTGTATTTATTTTTTTATACTTTCTGATCAGTCATATGCATCGATTTCGATTGTCGTTCATAACTTTGTGGTTTTTAATAACAGTATTAACCTGGCTCATCCGTCATACTCGTGGACGGGTGCTGTTTGTGGCGACTGGTCTGTTCAGGTTACGAACACTGATTAGACTTTTTGCCTATGCTGGTGGTCACTCTATTCTCCCAAATATGAATTTAAATGAATCTGTATTATTGTACATATGTACAACATTTATTTAAAAGAATGTTTGTTTACATGAATAAAGATATTTTGAATTTGGAATATGTAGCTTATATCATTATGGAATCATGTATCCTTTAAAAGTGAATCTTTTTTCATTGGAGCAAATACTTTTCGATCATTCTGTATCTTCGCTTATATCTTTTAAACCACGCAACGGATTTTAATACAGTTTTTAGTACCGTACTCTATATATATACACTACTTATATTTATAATATACTAGCTGTGGCCGCGGCTTACCCGCATACTATTATTAGCCTATATGTTAGGCTGATGTATAAGCTATATTACTGTAATGTTTCATCAAAATCCGTTCAGTACTTTTTGCGTGAAAGAATAACAAACATCCATCCATACTAACAAACTTTCGCATTTATAATATTAATAATAAGATTTAAAAGGAATGTTTATACGTAAAATACATATACAACCATGCGAAGCCGGGTGCAGTAGCTAGCTCAACATAAAGTATAAACATGTTGACCAATTAATCCAAAGATTTATCGCGTATTCCCTGTAGACATGGATAATTTAAACATCATCGTTGTATTCGTATTTCGAACTGGCAAGTTGATCTCGATAAAATTCAGTTGGCTAATTGATGCCAACCTGCCAATAGTTCGGGAGATGTCGTAATTAATCGGCGCGATACGTCGGGTGCACGCAACCACGTGTATCAAATTCAAATTCAAATTAAGAAATCATTTATTCATGTAGGACATTTTAGCCGCTCATGAACGTCAAATTTTTATCTTATAATTCTTTCCCTACCGTCCAGTTCAGTATTACATTTTATTGAGAAGAATTGGCAAGAAACTCAATTGATTACTTTTTTTTAAAGCCAGTTTATTTACTATGTATATTTATATAGGTGTCTATGTCTAACATTAAATGAAAATCCCGTGCATGAACAACTATTGCCATGCACGCTCGTCATTCAAGTAATCATTTAGTGAGTGATAGGCTTTTTCGCTTTAATTAAATACAGTTGCCAATCAATTGGCCAATAATCTGCTTAATTGGCAACTTTTGACATTCTCTGTATATTATGATGGGTTGTTGAAAGATTTCATACATGAGTGTTTCAGGGTCGCAGTTGATTCTTTGATAATAATTGTTGAGCTGAGTTTCTTTTCAGCTCTTCTCATCTCGAAATCATTCCGAAATGATCGTAGATTTGACATATCATAAGAGTCTGTAATAGACCTACATGAATAAAGATATTTTGAATTTTAATTCACACTGCAAGCGTAGTGTAGGTTCTGGTTTTGCGTAATAGTTATCTATAGCTCAAAGGTAGTATTAAATTTGATAGTATCTTTATTTACACAATTTTTTGTATACAATGATACTGTTATATGTCCTAAAGGATTTTGTCTGTATAAATAGAATATTAAAAAGTTGATACTCAACCTAGAAAGAACCTAGAAAGTGCATTCATGCTACAAACAAATATGTACGTGTAAGAATATGACATATATATATATATATCATATATATATGTATATATCTATATATATACATACACAGTACTTACACTTTAACTTAACACGTAAAATGATAACGATAAGGATAAAGATAAAGTAAATATAAAATTAATAAAGGTATATTACTATAATAAAATAAATAACAAAATATATTATGCTGACGTGTATAGTTCTTCTGAAACGTTTCCTCTCTCGTTTCTCTATACCCTGTAATTTCACTGACATATATCACCCATGCTGTAATATAGTTTGTGAAGAAAGCTGTTTAGAGCAGTATTACATAAACAGACCTATGCAGATGAGACAAAATTCCCTCTAGTTATATAGTGATATGTGGCAGTAGGGATACACTCATTTGTCGATGTCTATTTAATATATCGTCGGTTAAATAGAAAAATGACAGTATTCAAAATGTACATTTTTTACAAGAAAATCATTTATTTTTTTTGTTTTTTAAATTTATTGAAATTATTTTGTTAATTTGTTTAACATTTTAAATTTATACAGAAGTATTATATATAATTTTAAAAGTATTTAGATAATGATTAAGACGGCGTGGTTAATTTCATCGACTTATATAAAAGGAGGCAATTCTAGCTTCTAATTTTGAAAATTGTCATTTTTCTAATTAATCGACGATATGTGAAATGTATACAAAATACAATACAATAAAAATAAACAGTCATAAATTATGCATAATACACATAGATAATAACATTCAAACAAATAATAATTAAACAGTTTCCGTTAGAAAATCTTACTTTATCTTCCAAGCTACCTTATTCGATTATGTTAATTCAAGATAAGATCTATGGATGTCACTTATAAATCCTAACTTACGAGTAAACCCACTGATTACGACTAGTATTGCAATAAATTTCAATAAATTCAATGCTACATAAATGTTATGACCCATTACAATAATGAGGTCATATGTTGTTGGACCTCGATTGTTCCTAAGTTCGTACAACCAGATTCATTATTGGAAGCCATTATGTTGCTATTAGTTTTGCTGTAAAACATCAAGACACTGCATTATAGTTAATGGCAGAATAAAATCTTATTACTCACTAAATGCACTATCAGAAATTATTTATTGAAGTGGGGCTAATGCACGATTCACATCAAACGGTGTTAATCGACACGCGTGGAAGCGCGTCGACGCGGAATCGCGGGCAAACCTTGGATTAAACTCAAGATATCGATATTCAAATAACAAAAATGTAATACAATATGTACGTGTACGTAATATCTATCAACAGCAGCATATAAATATGCGAAAAAAAAAATAACTGCAGAGTACTGCACAAATGAACACTGTATTTAAAGATCTCGCATTATTATAAATATTAATTTAAAATTTAATCTACGAAAAAATCTGTAACGAAATAAAATATTTGCAAATAAAATTTGTCTAGTTCTGAATAATACGAATCTGCTTATGAGGTCGAAATTTTCTGAGTTCAATGTATGTTCTAACCAAATGCTTGCAATGCCAAAGAATTTGGCATTTACATAATAATTATTAAAAAATTGCGTGGTTTTATATAAAAATTATTTTAATTATTAAGCCCCTGGTACTGACAAGTACGTAATTATCATTTATTTATTAATTTTCAAATATATATTGCATTTGCATTATGCGCTAGTTGATGCGTCTGCTCGCACCGTTTGATGTAAATCATTCTTAAGAGAAGTAGATATAAATAGTGCACAGAACTTTACACCTAATCCTCATAGGTCGACTGATGACAGATGTACAAAGTTATGTTTTTTTGCGTCGTACAGATTCAAACTTGCGACCTTTCAATCTAAGTTGGGTTAGTAATGCCCGACTATAGTAATATTTGACGAACTCGGTGGTCTAGCGGTTTAGCACACCGCTTTACGTTCGATGGTCGCAGGTTCGATTCCTCCAAACATTTCATGTGCTCATCATCATATTTTTAGAGGATGCTCGGTACAAGATAATACTGCTATGTCTCTCTGGTTTCCACGATTACCCATCCTAGCAATTATCACCATCAGACATTGCTTGACCTCGCAAATCAGCGCTTAACCGAGAATACTTGGCACAACTTCGCTAAATGCATATTTATAACTGGCCCATTAAATCCAATCCAAGTTTATAGGCGATAAATAATAGCGGATCTATAAAAACGAATGTTACAACCAATCTCGAGAACATCTCGCCGAATAGAACTTAAAGACTCCCTAGCTTGGCTATTTCCCCACTACATTAATAATGGGAAATAGAATAATAATAATCTCAGGACAATTCACACAGCGCCCTCTAGTCCCAAGTTAAGCCATCTAAAACTTGTGTTATAAATACTAGATAACTGATACAAAGACATAGATATATTTCTCTTCGTAAATATCTACATATTATACATAGAAAACACCCAGACCGATACAAACAATCACCCATGAATACAAATGTTCGCGCCGTGCAAAGAATCGAACCTGCAACCATCGGAAGTTGGCGGTGTGCTGAACCGGTAGACCGAGGATTATGGATTAATAAAATCACTTTCGGTATATATCCCGATATTTATCACGAACAATGTAATCTTTATAAACGGGAGTGATACCGAGCCGTCTCATTAAGACTCCATAAACCCCCATATAAAATGTTATGGTACACATTTTATGGTAAGATTGTTGTGGCTTACCTACCGCAGTGTAACTATCGAGTATTATTGAACGACTTAAGCCAAGATCTACTATATTATGTGTGAGAAGGTATTAAGGTTATAAATAAATAACCTAATTGTACAACTAAGGACCTAAAATTAAAAAGCTTAAAAAAAAATATAATATGATGACTAAAATATATTATTAAAAGGGTCCCTTTAGGCAAGGTTCCGAAGATACTGGCAGCGTTCCCTCTTTGAATAGCTAGACTAATTCTTTGTCCAAGGTAGCTATTATTTGTTATTATTTGTTAACAAAACTTATTTATTTAATTACAGGATAAAAAAAATCAATTTTTTATAGCATACAGAACAAACGAGCTTGCTTACCGGATGGTAAGTGATTACCGCTGCCCATGAGCACTCTTTCTTTTTTTTGGACTACTCTTGGCCACAGCAGGCCTTAACAGCTTCACCGGACAATAGAGGGCGAGTGCAGATGACACTCCAAACTCACGGAAGGACTTATAGAGCGGCTGAAGGCCAACTCTCGCCTGACGGATACGACTTTAGTCTGAGGGCACCGCTAGGGGTTCGAACCTCGGCTCAGGCCGTCGTAATTTCGATCTTCGTTTGAATTTTGGGATCTATAGGAGGGGAGAGATCATGAGGGGACAAACGAGCTTGCGACTCACCTGATGTGGTTACAGCCGCTCATGAGCACTCGCAACACCAGGGATGTTGCAACTGCATTGCTGGCATTTTAAGAAGGAATACGCTCCTTGAAGGTGTCTATATCGTATCGGTCCGGAAACATTGCTGGATGATTCCATAACCACACTACGGAGTACTTATATATATTGAAATCTTATGGGAATATAGAAACGAAAGTTAATTTACTAATCATATGGTTTCATATGTAATCTTATATTATAGTTGTGACTAATTGTTTCAAACAAGCATTTAGACTTTTTCAGTGGAGCACGTAATAATGGCTGCACGCGAATAGAAACAAGCGTGAGAATATACTAGATAACGATACGAGCTTAAATTTCTGACCTTTCTCTTACAACGTTAAAAAAACTAGACCAGCAGACCTTACGCCCTATTCCTTAAAGCATAAAGTTTAAAATCACATTAGACATGTTTTGGGAACGGCAACAATATGTTGGTGTGAAGACTGCGAGTTCGTGTCATCTCGCGTTTGCATTCAGAAGCACTGACCTGGACGCGCGGTACCGATGTTTTGATTGTGTTTGACATTCGAATAAAATCGATTATTCGTTTAACGTGACTCGATGCCGCGCGGTATTGCACCGTTGTTTAATACATGATATAAATTTGAAATTGGAATTAAGTTCGAATAAATTCGATTCGTTTAACGTGACTGGATACAACGCGAAATTGCTATGTTGTTTAATGACGAATTTTTAGTAAAAAAATAATTTTTAGTTCTTTAGGCTACTTTTATTTTAGAAAAATAAAGTTAAATTCCACGCGGACGAAGTCGCGGGAACAACTAGTTCATTATATATCACTGTTGTTATCACTGTATTATAAGACTTTGCCAACAATGTCTATGGATTTTATTCTCGTATTTGAAATTAGTCTTGTAATATAAATTTATGTTTATTTTTGTGTACTACTAGCTACTCGGTAATCGGTAATAAGGCTATATCGTTTGCAATATACTTGATAATAATAAAATTAACCCCAATCACATTAATCCAGCTTAAAAACCCCAATAATCTTTAAGGTTTTTAAGCTGGATTAATGAATTAGTAAACTACAGGCCTACGATCTCACAAATCTCTTAATTAGATATTTCTATGAACTTGTAATTGGGGTTAATTTTATTATTATCAAGTCTATTGCAAACGATACAGTCTTATTACCGATTGGTACACGAGAAAGCCTTTAAAAGGAATTAATTGGTGATTTAACTGAGTACAGTTATTTAGTTTATTAACTAGCCAACTGACAGTTCTGCACCGCAATCTACTTACATTAAAGACTGCAATAAATCTGACAGATGAAGTAACTCGGATGAGACATTCATTTTCAGTTTGGGATATGCGGGTTATTAGTAATGGGGACATGTGACGAAATTAGTTGTAATGTTAGTTCGACCTCCACGCGGTCCCCCTTATACCAAATTCAAATTCAAATTCAAAAATAATTTGTTCATGTAGGACATTTTAGCCGGTTATTAACGTCAAATTTTTACATTCTAATTTTATTTTTTTTTCCCTACCGTCCAGTTCGGTATATAGATCCAATTGAGATGAACTGGTGGTGGTACCATCGTGGTTAATTCGTAGTGAATTCGCCATTTTGAGCTGACTGACTTTATTATTATACACTGGTGCCATCTCAGCATATGCTGAGATCTACAGCACATGGCGAAGGCTGATGAGATAATATCTCATAACAACTCACACAGCGTTATCTAGTTTCAAGTTAAGCAGAACTTGTGTGATAGGAGTAATTGTTATAAATAGATGTTTTTATTTAAAACATACATACATACATACATACATAGTATAAAACAAAGTCGCAGTCGCTGTCCGTCCGTCCCTATGTATGCTTAAATCTTTAAAACTACGCATCGGATTTTGAAGCGATTTCTTTAAATAGATAAAAGTGATTCAAAAGGAAGGTTTATATATATAATACATGTACACCCGTGCGAAGTCGGGGCGAGTAGCTAGTAATATACATAGTAAACATCATTTGTACCATGACGTGAGGAATCGAACCCACAACTATCCGAAGAAAACCGGTGCGCTAACACTAGACCACCAAGCCCGTATATTATAATATATATGTATGTGTATAATTGGATTATCAACTATTTAATTATGAATCAAGCTTCAAAACGTGACGTTTGCATAAATTATTCGGCTACATAATGCATAGACATGTCACCCGGACGCCACCATCGATATCGTGACGGGAATAAAAATTATCGATATGCTCCAATAAGTTGATCGGTGTGCCAATTGTTTGGGTTGCGTCGTTTGACAATTACAAAACGACCTCTATAAAACAATGACAATCATTAAAACCACTTACAGACGATTGTGGACCTTAAATCAACATAACAATCACAGATATGGATGCCAGAATCGATTACCCGCTGTTACAAATAAAATGAGACCGTACACCCAAAAGTTTGTGAGTACAAATTCGTATCGATTACGAATCGAATCGAGACGAATCGATTCACCCCGTGGACGGTGTTGTAAATAAAGTAGGCATTGTTTCAATGTTGTTTCAATATTTGTTTATAGTCGAATTAAACGTTTTATATCGATCTCATTTTCAATTAGTAAAATAGATATAGAAATAATCTTTATTCAAATAAACTCATTACAAGCACTTTTGAATAGTCATATTTTAATTCTACCACTCATTCGGAATGCAGATTCATCACAAGAAGAATGAGTAAGAAACTTGTGTGTTGTTTTTTTTAATAGATGTTATTTTGTATAAATAATTACAGTATAATAAGTAAGAGGCATGCGATATATATAGTTATTTATAAGTCCATATATATATATTTGTTACTCAAGTAGCTATTATATTTATTTACTATGCTAATTGGCGATTTATATACACACTAAATATTGGAAATGTAATGCCATATACCATTTATTTAATAGAGCAACAAGTAAGGTTCTCGTAAGTAAGTAAGCTCGTTCTTCTTGTGATGAATCTGCGTTCCGAATGAGTGGTAGAATGATTATTGAAAAACGCTAATATTAAACTAATTGGAATAATGTTTCTATTTCTATTACATCTCAATTATCATCATG
The DNA here is from genome assembly GCF_030625045.1 of Achroia grisella. Taxonomy (NCBI): domain Eukaryota; kingdom Metazoa; phylum Arthropoda; class Insecta; order Lepidoptera; family Pyralidae; genus Achroia; species Achroia grisella. The sequence goes on along the minus strand of NW_026712882.1, from coordinate 3,033,865 downwards.
AATTCTGTTGTATATAAGTTATTATTTTTACATATATTCATAAAAAAATATAATTTATTAAAACTATTTATTGCTCACTCAAAAGATAATAAACAAATGAACTCTTTACATTAATATTCTTAATAAACGGCGGTCTTATAGCTCAAAGCAATCTTTTAAAGATAACCTGCAATATAACATATAAAAAATATTGATATTATAATAAAATTTTAACTATTACAGTAATTTTCTTGCAAATGTACATATTTTTTGTTAATAGACGACTATAACTTGAAAAAAGTAAATAGTAGGTACATTATCTAAAAGTTATTAGTTTTAAGAATTAAGGTTTTATTTTATAACATTTTTATAATTATAAATAAATGAGGTTTTTATTAAAATGCAAATAATTAAAGGTATATATGAATTAATTACCCAATACATTATCAAAAATACTGACTTCATTAGTAACAAAATAATCGTCATAATCGATGATCGCAATAGCAAAAGTATGGTTCAGAGTATAAAATACGGTTACATTAAACACCTCTTTTTTGAAGTCGGTTGAAAATGAAACTCGACATAAAGTGTACGCCTAATAGCAATGATATACAAAATTTACATACATTTCCTAGGAACACGTAACAAGCGTGTAATAATTGTTATTAACTGCAATTATTACCGTTTATTGCTCGGTAATACGTCCTTCACGGTGCCTAATCATAATTTCATTTCAATCTATAAATAATAAGAGCGAGGTATGTCACGCCAAATGGCCAATTAGTAACAAGGCAATCTATAGAAACACTAATATAATAATAATCTCAGGACAATTCACACAGTGCCATCTAGACCCAAGTTAAGCTAGCTAAAGCTTGTGTTATTGGTACTAGATAACTGATACATATACATAGATATTTAATTAATAATAATTATAATAAATCCAGGACATACTGTACTGTGTCAAGTAGTCCCAAACACAGTAGAGCTTGTACTATGATTGCAAAAGCCTCAGTGGTCTAGTGGTTTAGTCTTACTTCCGATAGTCGCGGGTTCCTCGCACGGAAAAAATATTTGTATTCATAAGTATCATTGTATTTATCTTGGTGTTTTCTAAAAAAGTATGTATGTATTTATGTATATCTATTACAATGTCTGGTACCCATAACATAAGCTCTGTTTAGCTTGGGATTGGATAGTGCTGTGTGAATTGTCCAGGATTGTACATAAAATCTGTAGAAAAAGTTTTATTTATTTCAAAATATTGGCACGTTTTGGCTAGGGGTTCGCTAGGGGTTCTAAACCCTAGCGGTACCCTCAGACAAAAGTCATATCCGTCCGGCGGGAGTTGGCCTTCAGCTACTCCATAAGTTCTTCCGCTGGTTCGGAGAGCCATCTGCACTCTCCCCCTATCGTCCGGTGAAGCTGCAAAGGCCAGCCACGGTCAACACTGTTGTAACTGGCTAATCAGATATGTATTTTATATTCTAAATTTGTATTTGAATTTATAGTTCTTTTATATTACATTCTTGTTTTTGATACTTCAATTCATTATTTCTGTTGTCAATATGTTAGTTCTCTATTATTAATATATTTTCTCCGTTTACCTAGTCTTCTTTCTTATTACTACAAAAACACCATTCGAGAAGTCCGAAAAAAAAAACTAAAAACATAGACACTTAACACTGCCTCTGTCTACCCATTATTACTAGCACGGTGGTTAAACTTTAACCGACTCCGAATAAAACAACAGTCCAATTAATTAACTCACATTAAAGCGGGCCATTAAAGGCTCGACTTTTGTTTTGTTCAGCGTCTATAGCGGTTGACAAATTACGACCGCGTCGGCTTCTTTGGTGGAGTCGCACGCAGGCGCACAATGACGCGCGGCGCCACTGTCGCCGTATGTCCCCGAACAATACTCGATTACACATACAGATAATTCTTTCCAGAAACCTTTAAAAGCAAATTAGAAGCGATGATTTATTACGGTGTGCTGTTACGAAACAAAGCGGTCTCGGTTTAACCCGAATACCTTTTTCCGTTGAACGTTTTCCGTTCGCGTGCGTTACCGCAATTTGAATGTGCTCCAAATTTGAAAATAATTCGTGTCGGCCGACAGTTGCCGCTGATTGTTAATAGACGAGTCTGTTTATTGTCGCTTTGATAAATATATCTTATGCTAATAATGAACAAAAAAAAATAATATCAACTTTCAAGTTTTAGTCTTAAAGTCCATTTTCCAAAAAAATATTTTATAGTTTAATATTATTATAATTTTCATTATTAATTATCAAATAATCTATGTATATATTTATGAAATAGACATACATATACATATTCAAATAAGTACATACTAGTTCTGGACTGAATGTATGTACAAAAGTGTTATTTAATAGTATAAAAATTAAAATAATTTCTCGGGAAATTTTATTGTCACTTTGAGAAATATAGCGTTATCTATACATATATTAATTATATGTATTATGCAATTATATCCATCCGGGAATTAGTATATATATTTATAAAATCGACATACATATACATATTCAAATAAAAATTAAAATAGTGATATTTAATAATGTAAAAATTAATATAGTTTCTGGGTTGTGGCGTAAAATTTATTGTCACTTTGTGAAATACAGATAACTGGAACATATATTAATTATACCTATTATAGTATATACATTTCCCTACCCAGAATGGTAATATGATAATGAGAATATCCGGGAAACTAGAATCATCCATACATCACTAGTCTAATTCCGTAATTCCGATTAAACGCAACGTCGGTTGCTCCAAATCGCTTTCGTGTTTGGTATTGCCAGATACAGTTTTTGAAATACGAGCAGTATATTAATAAAAAAGAAATTTGTTAAAAATAAGAATAGGAAAACAATTTGAAAAATAGTTTCGTAGCTCTTCTCCTGCTCCAATAAGTCATTTTATAATATTAGTAAAAATACTGAAATTTTTATAAATATATAACATATATATTATATTTAAAGAAAATATAGGTCATGATATTACTAGTTGTATAATATTCATGTTAAATATAGAGCTGGTAGTTATCGTACCTGATATATTTATATTAAATAGAGATCTGAAAAAAAACATCGATTTCGATAAAATATAAGTTAACTATACTAATTTTATGCAAAACTGGGAGTTTGTCGAGTTCAGCTTAAAATAGAGAGATCTGGCAACACTGATCAATGGTTACGCAATCGCAAAATACTATTTAAATAAATAAATATATTATATTTATAGAAAATATAGCTCACGATATTATTAATTGTACAGTATCATTTTAAATTTGGAGCTGTGTAAGTTGTCCATACTAATTTTGACCTGACTATACAAATGTTGTGCCAAACCCGGAGTTCCAATAAACTTTCAGTTTTGCACAAAATTTGTATAGTCAAGTCAAAATTTGTAGTTGTATTTGTAATTGTGACCTATATGTCTTAAAATTTATTCATTTTGTCTGCAATAGAGAGATCTGGCAACACTGTTCACGGGATACGCAATTATATTAAATATAAGTTGACTATACAATTTTTGTGCAAAACTTTTGGATTTTGATGGGTTCAGCTAAAAAGATCTCTAATTTAAGATGGACCCCTCGGCATAGTAACACCGAATTCGATAAAATACAAGTTGACTATACAAATTTTCGAAGGGTTCAGCTTAAAATAAAGAGATCTGGCAACACTGGTCACGTTACGCAATCGGTGTACAAGCGTTCACACGTTTTTACCGTGCGCTCCTCGCATCAATCACGACCGCTATTACGCCTAACTACTGGGCTACGGTCACTCGGTTAAACCATCATAGTGTTACAGTTCGCTCGTTTCAACCTTATTACACTATATGTTTGGGAAACTACTCTGCTACCAAAATGTTAGGGAAAACGGTAGGTCACGTACCGGTATGGTTCTGCGATTTCTTGGGCTTCAGGGTCTCGAAGGTATCTTCGCTAGCTTTCCAGCTTCACAGCAGGCCTCACAGTAGGTTAACACAGTTCTAATTTATTTTAATTCACAACACAATGCGCGCGCGCGTCAAGGCCGCCGTACAGTCGGTTCAGTACTAGTTAGGGAGGGGAAGGGAACGCGCGGGAACAGAAAACTAACGGACTCTAATATAATAATCTGTGCTTACGATGGTATAGGGTAGATTTTGAACACTATATATATACACGTTTTTTATACTGTCGAATAAATAAAATGACTTGTAGATGATATCTGCGATTTTGTTGAAGACAATTTGAAATACTTGTTTAAATAATGCAATATAGATAGGGAGCTGTGGACATGCTAAGAGTTGTGTTTACCACGAGATCGACAGCTGACAATGCTTCTGACAGCTGACAATAATTTATTTAACTTCAATGCACACAATATAAAATATAGTAAAGTACATTTGGCGGAATTAACACCATAGGCAGTTGACAGGCAGTAAAAGTGTATCTACTACTTGCATTAATACTAGCTGCTGAATTTTACCACCGAACTACCTGCCAGGAACTAAAATACTGATGTATGGCGGTCCTCCACAGTGCGGTTTTCTAGAAACTGCCACGCACAACAATTTGGAATCACCTTCCAGCAATGGTATTTCCGAACCGATACGATATTGAAACCTTCAAGAATTCAAGAAAAGAGCTTGTTCCTTCTTAAAACGGCAATGCACTTGTAGTATTTCTGATATAGCGGGTGCTCCTAGGCGGAGGTAATCACTTACCATCAGATAAGCTCGTTTGTCCCCTGTGCCATAAAAATACTAACAATTGCATGCGCGCGCGCCGCTTCACAGATTTACATACAAACGGTGCGCTTGCGCAGGGCTACGTGTAATTAGCGATCCGCCAGACAAATTGACGACCGACTGTGCTGCTGACGCTACTGTATTTACAGATATGACGCTCGAGGATTAGGCTTAAATTGTAGCTTTGAAATATTATGATAACTGTTTTTTTTATGTAATTATCATAAAAATAGCTCGGGACAAATTATAAAACGCCATGTAGAGCTGTGAGCTAAGCGGAGCTTGGGTTATGGGCCCGTGATAACATTGGTGTTGCCATTCCAGAGAATTAAGATGTTATGTCTATGATCCTGTAATGAAATTACCAATTAGTGCCTAAGCATAACCGAAACACAGCTTACAAAGTATGGTGCTCGGTGAAATAAACGATTACTTGAATGACGCATGGCAATAGTTGTTCATGCACGGGATTTTCATTTAATGTTAGACATAGACACCTATACAAAAATACATTGTAAATTAACTGGCTTTAAAAAAAAAAGTCATTCAATTGAGTTCCTTCCCAGTTCTTCTCAATTGGATTTATATACCGAACTGGACGGTAGGGAAAAAATATAATGTAAAAACTTGACGCTCATAAGCGGCTAAAATGTCCTACATGAATAAATGATCTTTGAATTTTCTAATAAATTTCTAATAATGAATCTAGAGGGGAATGGGATTGTTAGTAATGTTGAACAATAAACCTATTACTAGTAAAGAACCATGACAGGTAGACCTTCATGTGGTTCCTCCTGGAATGGAAGCCATCGTGGTAAGTTATTCGTGTATTTGTCACGATGAGCTCACTGGCATTATGCCAGTACTAACATTTTATAATTCACTTAAAAAACTTATTTAAGTATTACAAACACTTGTTTAGTAGTCATAATACTAATTCTGCTTAATTTAGAAGTAGATGGATTGTGTAATATCCAGGATTATCTAATCTAATACCCGAATTGTCTATGCCTAATACACTGTCAGGTTTAATCGGAATATTTGTGTAATGCACTCAAAGAGTTTCTGCTTAATTTGGAAGTAGATGGAGCATGTAATATCCAGGATTATCTAATCTATTACCCGGATTGTCTATGCCTAATGCACTGTCAGGATTAATAGGAATACTTGCGTAATGCTCTCAAAGAGTTTCTGCTTAACTTGGCAGTAGATGGAGCATGTAATATCCAGGATCATCTAATCTATTACCCGGATTGTCTATGCCTAATATACTTTTTTATCGGAACACTTGTGTAATGCTCTCAAAGAGTTTCTTCTTAATTTTGCAGTAGATAGAGCATGTAATATCCAGGATTATCTAATCTATTACCCGGATTGTCTATGCCTAATACACTTTTTTATCGGAACACTTGTGTAATGCTCCCAAAGAGATTCTGCTTAATTTGAAAATAGATGGAGCATATAATATCCAGGATTATCTAATCTATTACCCGGATTGTCTATGCCTAATGCACTTTTTTATCGGAACACTTGTGTAATGCTCTCAAAGAGATGTTTAACTGTTTCGATACTTGGTCTATGGTCATTTTACGGGCTGTGATCTTACCGGAGTTGGGAAACATACGATTTCTGAATCGCACACCATGACCAACCTTTGGTTTCTATGCCGATGTTATTTTATCACAGAGATGTTGCTGTAGAGCGGGCAAGTCATTTTATTGTTTAAGAAATATATATCATAAAATTAACATTTGATTTTTAAAAATAGAACGACAGCAATTAATTGTTTAATATACATAATGCATTTACCATTAGTAGAGAAAAAAATATTCTTCTGTATATTATACTACTTATTATGTAATTTAAATAACTTGTTTTTAACATTTTTTTATTGTTTTAACTGATTATATTATTTATTGAGTTTTATGATAAGCAGTAATTAGTACATTATATTGAATGAGCGTCTTTCTAATGTGTAACCCAGTAGAAAGCAGCAAATATGAACTCGTAATCTATTACTGCCATTATAATTTACTTTATAAATTAGAAAACAATACAGTAATATATTTTTATTTTTATTTATTAAACTTTAATGCACAGATACATTAATAAAGGTGCACATGGCGGACTTAACACCTAGAGGCATTTTCTCCCAGTCAACCATAGGGCAAACAGAGATTCATGTGGGCGGTACATTATGATTAACATAATAGTTACATAACATAAATTTAGTTATTTAGCACATGTAATGATGTGCTAACACTGTATATTAAACTTTAGACAATTAGTAATACACTTCTAGGAAAATACTGTTATGTAAGTTAGAAAACAATTAAATATATTAAAATTTTATGGAGCTATATTATAACTGTACAACTACCCGCCGAAGAAAAAATATATCTAACGATTTAAATAATTGTATACATATTAACATTGTTTTCGCAAATATAAAGTGGATATTTTAAAATACTGTATAATATTCAATCTAGTTGTTGAAAATTAGCTGAAATATTCTCACTACGCTCCAGCGGACACCAAGAAATGTATTCATATTCTTATTGGTAATAACACTAAAGTCCATTCGAATTAGTATATAGAAAATTAAATAACACTCTCAACAGTATGCTTGATCGGTATCATCGTGGTATAAAAAATAAACATTTAATAACTTAACGTCAGAAAGAAGAGGGTTATTAATGTACCATGTCAGGTGGACTTCCGTGTTTTGTATCGTGGTAAATTGCCATTTGCCATTATGGCTAACTAACCTGACTTCATATTCATTTTATCATCCTCCTCTGGTGCCCCGCCAGCGTAAACCTTTAGCGCAGGTAGGTGTATCATTCAATTATGAACCTAGTGGGTGTTCGCTAGGTTTCATCTGTTGGGAAATGAAGTTGAGACTTAGGTATTTATGAAAAAAATATCTATATATTTGTATCAGTTATCTAATACTTATAACACATGTTTTGACCAGCTTGACTTAGGTCTGTGTGTTAGATAGATAGATGGCGCTGTGTGAATTGTCCTGAGATTTTTTTTTTTATAACACAGGGGACAAACGAGCATGGGCTCACCTGATTGTAAGTGATTACCGCCGCCCATGAGGACCCGCAACACCAGGGGAATTGCAAGTACGTTGTCGGCCTTTTAAAAAGGAATAAGCTCTTTTCTTGAAGGTTTCAATATCGTATCGGGTCGGAAATACCATTGCTGGAAGGTGATTCCACAATGTGGTTGTGCGAGGCAAAAAGTTTCTAGAAAACCGTACTGTGGAAGACCGCCATTCATCCAGATGATCAGGATGGTATTTCAGTTTCTGGCGGGTGGTACGGTGGTGAAACTCAGCAGCTGGTATTAATCCGAACAATTCCTCAGAACACTCCCCGTGATATATGCGGTAGAAAATGCACAGAGATGCAATATCTCGCCGCAAAGCCAATGGGTCGAGTCTGTCACATAGACGTTGATTACTATTATATAATTATTATTAGATTATTATTATAATTAGTTTTGAATACGTCCCCTCTATTACATATATCTGTGTTCACGTATATATTTACAAGCAACGTTAATGGTGCACGCCACCAGTTCGCACTGTTGCAATATTCATCCACTACACATTATATATCGCTGTATATTTATACTTAATAACCACTATACCTCTATGTCTCCAAGATATTTATCCCCATTTTAATGTTTCTCCTTGTATCCGACGTTTAACATTACTTACAGTAATGTTATAATTATTAACTGTCCTGAAAGAATCGTTTAATTGCTACATTAATAGATCTAAGATAAGCTTGGCAAGCCAACTCCGTTATCCAGATACGATTTCAATTATGTACAAAGTTGGCAAGTGCTAGTTGGATGTGGGAAGCAAACTTGGACCTTATCTTATAATCCTGGGAAAATTATGTTTGTGGCACACAAATATATATACGAGTAAGCATTTAGTTATCTTTTCTAACAATTTTCTTTATTTTGTTTTGTTATTTTTGTAACATAACATCGTAATATATATATATTATGATATGTAATGTTAAATCGAATGTAAGTTATAATAATAATAATCTTAGCACAATTCACACAGCAACATATAGTCCCAAGTTAAGCTAGCTAAAGCTTGTGTTATGGGTACTAGATTACTGATACAAATACATTGATTTTTTTCGTAAATACATACATAGTATACATAGATTACATTCAGACGATAAGATGATACGAACAATCGTACTCAAATACAAATGCTTGTACTGTGCGAGGAATCGAACCGACTACTATCGGAAGTAAAGCGGTGTGCTAAAACACTAAACCACCGAGGCCGTCTAATAACGTAGAGTTGCTTGAAATAAATGATGAATATGTCATGATGGGCTAACTGACCTGACCTCATGCTTATCTTATCATCCTCTACTGGTGTCCCGCCAGCGTAAACCGTTACCGCAGGCAGGTAGCACCATTCCATTTATTTATTTACATCGTACTAAGTGAGCTGTACAGTCTCCCAATATACCCACTTAGGAAGATAATATACAAATTACACACATTTATAAACACTAATTACACAAGGAAATAAATAGAGAAAAAAAAACAATAATAATAATACCTAATCTCCATTTAACGTACTACCTAAATAATCAATTTTATTTATATGTATATTATCTATACATATAAATAAAATTGGAGTGTCTGTTTGTAATAACCGTTTTTTACTACATGCATATGAATATAAATACCGTACATACACCAAAATAACATTTTTACAACTTTTGTCTGTCTGTCTGTTTGTTCCGGCTAATCTCTGAAATGACGGGACTCATTTTGGCAGGTAGCTGACGTAATAAGGAGTAACTTAGGTTACTTTTATCTTAGAAAAAATCTTTTATATTAGAAAAATTAAGTTAAATTCCACGCGGACGAGGTCGCGGGAACAGCTATCTGATGATATCTATTATATCTGAATGATAACTATTGCGTATTTATTGATTGGTGTTACGTCTAAAACAAGGGTCTTCAACCCGCGGCCCGCTGGTGTGTTTTCTGCGGCCCGCCAATAGCATTGGCCCACTCTCAATAACGACAACAATGAACTAATAAAAAGTGCATTTAATATCAAATAAAAAAATCCTTATAAAAATATCTATGGTGTGCAGAATAAAAATGTTTTTGGCCCTTGAGTTATAAAATGTTGAAGACCGCTGGTCTAAAACGAATGCTAATCAAGCTGAATCTGGTTGGATTGTCAAATGTCCGAGCAGGCAGCCGCCTGACCGTGGATCCTGCGACGTTTGCGCAATAGTACTATTGTCGGTTTGTTCCACTCGCATTGATGTAGTTGCGAATTTATTACGCCATCAAATACGGGGCGTGCAAAGAGTGCAGGATTAAGAGTATAAAAATAATAATAATTTCGTTACTGACTCCGCCAACTCCGTACCGCCTTAGAATTATAGGAATTTTGACGTTTAGTTTATTTCTAAACGACTTTATTTCTAGGAATGAAGATAATATTTTAAAGAAGGTGTTACATATGAATGTGGATGGTTATAAGGGCAGAGGAAGACCGAAAAAGAGATGGATGGACTGCGTGAAAGATGATACGGTAAGAAAGGAAGTAAATAACGCGATGACTGCGAACAGAGATGAATGGAAGAGAAAAACATATTACACCGACCCCAAATAAATGGGATATGGAAGAAGCAGATGATGAGTTTATTTCTAAACACAGGATGCGTTTAGAACATTAAATTGTAATTTTCTTGAAATACAAGAAAGCTTTATAAAATAATTCTCTATTAATGCAAATTATTATTGTATAGTGTCATTTTGTGTGTGTAAAAATTAAGTTATGCATGCTGTGTCTACATCTAGAAGGATGTGTTACTTAAATAGTTTGTTTTATGTGTATTAAGTTATGTACTATGTAAGACATCCAGTTTTGTAGACCTAATAAATAAAAAAAAAAAAGAAATAAGCTAAACTTCAAAACTTGACAGTTTGTATGTGAAAATAAAATTCTTATTTTTACTATTCTCTATCCAATTTCTTCATATTTTATCACCGTTTAAACCTTCCCTGGATTTCGACGAATATTTCAAGATTGAAATTAGCCAAATTGCTTCAGCCGTTCTCGAGTTTTAGCGGGACTAATGAACAGCAATTCATTTTTTATTACTTTCGCATTTATAATATTAGTAAATATATTAGTTACAGGAGCTAATACAATGTCAGCGTTACAGATTTATCTGTAGCTTTAGGCTGATTTGGTTGCCTTTTGATCTTTGCGGTACATAAAGTCATCTACATTTCTTTTATTTGTACAATTTTTTTAACTAGTATAATGCTAGATAGTATAGGTAGGGACGTTGACGACTAATGAATGAGTTGATACTCCACATACAGAGGCCAAGATTTGAATCCTACGCAGAGTAGTCTCAAAAAAAATCACACAAAATCTTTTCTTTAGTTGCGATTAGATTTGAACTTACGACCCTCATGTCGGTGTAGTAAGTCACTAAGAATACGCGTCAATTATTTAAATACTTCAAATACGGAACTCTATAAATTACAAACATTAAAAATAGGATTTTTTGCGTGCTGGTCGAATTATTGAAGCGTATCTCCCGGACATCGAGCGATATCTAATGAGCGATTATTGTAAAATGTTCCTTGTGAGTGTTTAATATAAGGTTTATTATATCAGAAAGGATTACGAGGATCTAGTTCTCGGAGGACGAATCGAATTCAAATCGGAATCGTAGCAATTATCACAATTAATCGATTATTCAGAAATATTTTTTATCAGTCAATATGCAGCAATGGTTATGTTTAATCGATTTCCAATAAGTGTTAAATAATCCATTTAAAAATATAAATCAGATTGTGATTTTATTTACGGAAATAATCTAATTTGACGGTCTTGGTCTAGTGGTTAAGCACACCGCTTTACTTCCGATGGTGGCGGGTTCGATCCCTAGTGCGAATTCATGAGTGTGATTGTTCCGATATAAACAGTCATACTCATGTATACAAGTAGTGCTACAGTTACCACTTTCCATATGACCATAAATACCATTCTATAGATATAAAAAATACAAAAAAATCAACGACTGACCGTTACAGTACGGTGCAATCTCTCTAACACAAACAAATTATTTTATTTGAATATATTAATATACATAATAATCTTAATCATATTATAAACGCGAAAATTTGCGAGTATGGCTGTTTGTTACTCTTTCACGCAAAAACTACTGCACGGATTATGATAAAACTTTACAATAATATAGCTTATCATCAGAATAATACCTAGGCTATATTTTTTATTGAAATTTAACGCGAGTGAAACCGCGAGCATAGCAAGTATGTATGATATGCTATCCAACTTTATTTACCTTGCATCCTTCACAGGTGAAAGCGCCAAAATGGAACCCTGCCGCCGGTTCTCCACAAACTTTGCACTTTTGGTTCATCTGTAAATAAAAAAAAACACCAATATAGTTTTTAAAAATAATACACATATATAAATAAACAATGTGTGTGTTTAATAATACATATTCCTAATTATATATTTCATGTTTTGAAATGACAAATATGTGGAAATGTTGTGTTTATTTTCTTGTAATTTAATACTGTGTTTGTTTACATTTTATTAAATAACTAGTGAGTGATACCGGCTTTTCTTGGATGCATTACAAATCTTTGAATATCTCCGCTTGTCCTATATGCATATATTATACATATAACCTTCACCTTTAATCACACTATCTATTACTGAAACTTGCATGAAAATCCGTTGCTTAATTTAAAAGATATAAGCGAAATTACAGCGAAAGCGACTTCATTTTATACTATACTTTACATAGTATAAAAAGAAGTTGTTAATTACTTAAATAAATAAAAAAATCAACAATAATTTTATGACACAAAATGAGAAAATAAGTTGTTAATTACCTAAATAAATTATAATAATACACAAATAATAATTTTGTGACACAAAATGAGAAATGAATTTGATAAACGCCTAAATAAATTAAAATAATACACAATTAATAATTTTGTGACACAAAATGAGAAATAATATTGTTATTACACTGAAACAGTGCAATAGTGTTGTTCTTATCGATCGACATAAACAATGTACTGAAAACCGGCACACAAACCCAATTCAGTGTTAATACACCATGACGGAGATCTACCATTTTCCAATCAGTCATTTAGTTGTTAATTTCGAGGCCCACGGCGCATGTTATTGCTTCCGATAAATCGTTTTGTGTAACGATTAATATTGTTACAATGTATCGACTAAAATTGTTTCATTGCATCTTTGTACAGTTACACGGATTTTATGTTATAAAATCTATCGATAACAGCGATGCCCAGCGTTGCTAGACGTCCCTATTTTGTCGGGACGTCCCGATTTTTAAATTAATCAACAGGCTCTGTCCTGCTTATCGGGGATAACTCGACAGTTCGTGTAGCGTGCTGAGAAGAACAAGACTTTACTACCTACCGATAGGGTAAATCTAATTTAAAATATCTTATTTCTATTAAAATACAATTACTATCAGTATTTTTGTCATCTATTGTCTTATTATCGTAATTCAAACTTAAATAAGGAGATAAATATTTAAAATCTTCTGATTATAATTATATATGTTTTTTCATTATGTCTCAATTTTGACGCTAAGGATCGCGCTTTTTACACTCAAAAAGTTTGGCTTGCCCGAATTAGCAGTAAAAATTTGGCAATGCTGGCGACGCCTGACTCCCTTAAGGATCATATATCTGTACTATATTCAAGACTACTCTCTTTCGTGCATCAATAGTATTTAAGAAAGCAAGCACAAAAGTCCAAGACGAGCGAATAAAACATTATGTACATATTAAATACATAATAAAATTACAAGTAATTAAATTGTATGTTTAAATTTTAAGAGCTATCTGTAGAGACAGCTCTTTATATGCAATACGCAATACTCACTCACTCTATCCAATTTTATATAATTTTCTTTCCAGTTTTATTTTATAGTATTCTGTTTAAAATAGTGTTGTTTCGTCTACACAATTATATATATAAAGTAACTCCAACTGGAAGTTTAAACTAGTAGCAAATATAATTATTTCTCAAATTTATTTATTATTTTTATATTGTTATTGTTTTTTTTTTACAAATTAAATGCTTCATTTAATTTGTAAACAAGATAAAGAAATTCTCGTAACTGACTAGGATAAAACCTACAACGAGCCAGCGCACCGTCGCCAGATCCTGACGGCAGTTTGGTGTAATCGCTTATCTAAGTTCAGTGGTACAAGCCGCGCATCAGGTGCGCTGGATACGTTGACATCTAGATGGAACGCTAATTGTCTATGGCCACGAGTTATTTATCGTGCTGAGATGAGGTATACATTATACTGGGTACAAAAAGACATGTACATGGCTATAACTTTTTGATCACCCTCCGATCGATACCCCGTCCAATTGAAATGAGGTCCGATGTTAGGACGGCCTGAGTCGAGATTCGAACCTCTAGCGGTGCCCTCAGACTAAAGTCGTATCCGTCAGGCGGGAGTTGGCCTTCAGCCGTTACATAAGTCCTTCCGGGGTTGCTGAAGGTTGCTGTGGGGAAGCTGTAAAGGCCAGCTGAGCCCAACAGCATTAGAGTAGCCCGAAAAAATTATATTTATTTTTTAAGTTTAAGAGGCTTCTACAACGCAATAAAGAACCTAATAAAGAAATTAGATTTTTTAAATTATTTGAATTTGAAATAGTACTTGATATATTTTTGTAATTCTAGGTTTTCAAACTTAAGATAAATGGAGTCAAGTCGTTGTTTGATTGATATTAATTCTGTATTTTGAACATATATTTTGGTATGATGAATACAGAAGTCAGTATGATATACTATAGTAACATATATACAAACATAAGCACGAATTGTATAAAAGTGTAAAAGTATAAAAATGATTGAGTTACTTTATATAAAACTGTCACTTATCTATACATCTATACATATAAATAAAATTGGAGTGTTTATTGTATAGTAATAACCATTTTTACTACATGCATATTATAAATAATTTTTTTTACAATATTTGTCTGTCTGTCTGTTTGTTCCGGCTAATCTCTGAAATAGCTGGATAGATTTTGACGGGACTTTTTTTGGCAGGTAGCTGATGTAATAAGGAGTACCTTAGGGTACTTTTATTTTAGAAAAATTAAGTTAATTTCCACGCGGACGTAGTCGCGAGAACAGCTAGTCATGAATTATTTAAATATCATGATTCAAATTTATTTATTTTTGATGCAGTTAAATAAAGTGTACATATGGCGGATGTAATAACTAGCGGCATTATCTACTAGGCAATCATGAGTGTTACAGAGAATGATTGTTTAATTGATATATCATATAATATTATTTAAATGTAAAGAAAGACTTTCCTAATCAGATAAAAGTAAATGTAAAACTATAAATTCATCTGTGGACATAGTAAATTAGATACTATACCCGTATTAAAGAAGTAACATTTATAACAAAGTGTCCACTCGTCGTGCACTTAGATTAATACGAGTTCATATTACAGGAAGCACTGTAGGCAGAAGGTGGTTATATTCGAAACCTGATAGCTACAGTAAAATGTACTCGATTTCAACCACTCAATTGAACAACCACTAAGAGATTGCGCACCTCACATCTAGTAAATCACGCAGCGTGGTCCCGACCCGCGCCGCTTATCGCTCCGCTCATCTGCCCGCCGCTCGCTCTAAATTAGATTGGACACGATTCTGTACCGCGACCAGGGTTGTCAACTGTATGATATCCTTATATGTGAACGAGATTTTTGGTGGTGTACGGTATGAAAGAATATTGTCAGAGATTTTTTTGGTATATTCATACTAATGTTATAAATGTTACAAATAACTTTTTTTGGAATTAACTGAACTAAATGGATTTTAACGAAATCTGATAAGGAAATATAATGTATCTCAGAAAAAGTAGATTGTCTTTTATTTAAAAAAAATAAAGCAGACAAATATAATTAGAATTTTCTTTGGAAAGAAAATAAGAGAAATGAACGATGAGAGGTAAGGAAAAAATTTTAATACAAAAAATTTGACGTTCGGCTAAAATGTCCTACATGCATATATGATTTTTGATTTGATTTTATTTGTAAGTAATCGTTCACAATGTACTTTTTTGCTTATGTTTTTAGAAAACAAAATTCAATACTAATTATTCGAACCAAAGTATGATTATACAACAAATTTTGTCCTACGGAAACATATGAATCGATCTTTTACTGCAATTAGATATATGTATTGTCGTATTCATAATTTGAATGATAAGACAAGCACATCATCATCATCTGCTTCTTCCTTATCCCATTTATTTGTTGTCGGCGTAATATGTTTTTCGCTTCCATTCATCCCTGTTCGTAGTCGTCGCGTTATTTACTTCCTTTCTTACCATATCATCTTTCACACAGTCCATCCATCCTTCCTCTGCCCTTATAACCATCCACTTTCATATGTAACACCTTCCTTAAAATATTATCCTCATTTCTACGCATTACATGTCCATACCACGATAGACGATTACTCTTCAACCTCTCTGACACCGGTGCCACTTTCATACTTCCTCTAATGTATTCATTCTTTATCTTATCCATTCTTGTCACACCATACATCCACCTCAACATTCTCATTTCAGTTGCATGCAGTCGTCTTTCATCCGTCGCCTTTATGGGCCAGCACTCTGATCCATACAAGACAGCAGGCCGGATCATGGTCTTGTAAATTTTCCCCTTAAGCTTAAGGGGAACACGCGAGTCACACGTCGTTGCCGTAACCTGCTGCCATTTCATCCATCCTGCTGATAAGACAAGGATATCATTAATTGTTATATGAAGAGTTAGCGTAACAAGTAACAACCGGCGCCTGCGCGCGCCCGGGCGCTCCACACCGGCGCCCCTGGGCGCCCCTCCGATCGATCCCCCGTCCAATTCAAACGGGGATCGAAATTACGACTGCTTGAGCCGAGGTTCGAATCCCTATTGGTGCCCTCAGACTAAAGTCGTATCCGTCAGGCAGGAGTTGGCCTTCAGCCGCTCCATAAGTCCTTCCGCGGGTTTGGAGTGCCATCTGCACTCGCCCCTAACGAAGCTGTAAAGGCCAGCTACGGCCAACAGCATTAGAGTAGTCCGAAAAAAAGTAACAACCCTAACTGATTTGGTAACCTCTATATGGTATGGGTATTTTAAAGTGTCTTTTACGGTTGACAACCCTGACCGGTCCCGTCCTTGTTTTTGAGAGAGACGATGTCACCAATGATTTGTCGTTTTTATGATATCGGCGCTGTGGCGGTGTTCTTTATTATTGGCGCGTGCAACGGTACTTGTGGGTATTCGGTCCTCTTGTTTGTATTTAATTATGCATCAAGTGTTTAAATGTGAAAATAATGGAATTATGTATTTTATCAATATACAATGATTTCATATTATTGTCTCTGTCTTGGTCAGGGATTATTATTGAAAATTAAAAAAAAAATTGATATACAAATTAGAATTGTCTGTGGTACGTCTATGGGTAACGATTACGAAACATTATTTTATTTCATTGGAAAACTTATTAGAAAACCAATATTTTGATATATGTTATTACTGAATTAAACATATGAATGTGGGTGATTATAAGAGCAGAGAATGCCCGAAAATAGGTACTGTAGTCCTGTTTATGGGAAATGTATACTATTGAATTTTTTTCTTAAATTGGAAAAGTAATTAGAAAATCATTATTTTGACTTATATTACTGAATTAAACATTGACATGATATGTCATGAAAGGGAGTGAATAACGAGATGACTGCGAACAGGGATTATGAAGGTAAGAGAAAAACTATTATATATATATATATATATTGGGGTCCTAAATGAATGGGATAAGGAAGAAGCAGATGATGATATTATGACTCATATTGCTATTACGTAGATAAACAAATAATTTAAGACGTCTCTGCTTTATGTCCAAAATGTCAGACGATCCTACTAAAATAAGATTATAATATTAATGAACCACATACTGACACCTTTACTAGGGTAGTTAATGTAGACTAAATTCCTTCTCAAATTAGGAGAAACATGCCCAGAGACAAGTTAAAGGGTCATTATGGCGCTGATAGTGAATTATGACAGGTAAATAGTAACAGAATAATAATTTAGGTTACACTTTAACCACAAACAAATACTAGAGCAAATTAGCAATAATAATTAATTAATAATTGTAAGTAAGAATAAATTATTTAAAAGAGCAACACACAAGTTTCTTGCTTGTTCTTCTTGTGATGAGACAGCATTTCTAATGAGCGGTAGATTAAAAAAAAAATGTTATGACTATTCAAAAGTGTTTCAATGTAAGTTTATTTGAACAAATGATTTTTATTCTATTCTATTCTATTCTAGCGCATTTTGTTCATTATACCTATTGGTAGGTACAAATAAGAGGCGGTTCTAACAATTATGTCATTCACCAGTGGGAGGGAGGCGGTATTGTTGGCGACAAAACGTGACATACAGCTCAGTTCATTTTATGTATATGATTCATAAAACTAGTCGAATAAAACCTAATTTGCTATGACACTAGCGATTAATAAAATATGCAACAAAATTTACGGGGCCATTAACCCCGCGGTTGAAAAGTCCGAATAACCCTCTGCATCGTCGAGCACGATTCGAGTTGTCGAGTATTCGAGCATGTAACTCTACTCAGCACATCGATCTTTTGCCTTACGACTTAATTAATTTGTCAGTTCCATTCACCTTTTTGGGGTTGTGTGTCCTGTTACAGAATAATACATAAACAAACGACTTACCGCTTAAAACTGATAGGATTAAAGCCGAATATCGCGAGATAAGGATTTATTTATTCAAGCGAATGAAACGAAAGCTTATGACAAGATACGACTCGCGAAAAATTGTTAAACCGAAAAGGTTGTCACTGGTTGGCGATCATTTATCTTGAATGGGATCTGGGCGCATTATTACCATATTAATTACTTCATATTCCGAGGACGCGGAGATTAAAATTCGGCCGAGTTATTTTTGTAATACATTTATTAGTTTTTCAATTATTTATATCGTAATCTATATTTAGTATTTAAAATGAAGTGAAGCGTCTCAAGAGTGCTGTCGTACTGTTACCTAAACTGGATTGAATCAGTGTCAACTAATTTTAAGGTACTTTAATTAATATCATATTTTACGTACTCGCATAGAAAGCAAGAAATAAACTTCTAACGAAACTAAACTACTACTAAACTAAAAATATCTTGTAAATAAAATAATATAAATATTCTGTAAAAACATTGTATCCTTTTGAGCGCATCATGGCCTCAGTATACAGGTTGTTCTTAAAATATTAACGTTTAGTTCAAGAATAAGCCACTCTAATATTTAATTGCCAAAGTATTACAAAAATTGGAACATTATTTTCAAATCATTCGGTTTGAAAATCAAATAGCGTTCGACATCGAGCGGGGCGTGTGAACCGCGCCCGCTCTGTCATTTGCGCGACCGCCATTATCGACGGATAGCTTCATAGTGTCGACTGCCGACCTCCGTGGGAATGCCGCACGACTGTTATGGGAATTTGTAGCAGCGCTCACAGGTGCCACTTGATGCTAATGTAAGGTTAGGAAAATACCGCACTAGAGGATCACTTGGACTTTTCAAAAATAGAATGAAAAACATTCTATTTTTGAATCTTTGTCTGTGGATTAATTTGGTTAGTTCTATTTTCAAAAAGTCCACTGGATGCTAATGTAAGGTTAGGAAAATACCGCACTAGAGGATCACTTGGTCTTTTCAAAAATAGAATGTTTGCGGTCTGTGGATTAATTTCGATGGTTCCATTTTCAAAAAGTTCACTTGACGCTAATAATATAAATACCGCACTAGTGGATCACTTGGACTTTTCAAAAATAGAATGTTTGCTATCTGTGGATTAATTTTATTTGAATTACTTCTATTTTCAAAAACATATTTTGTCTTGGATACATAGTTATTATGGAAGCGAAAAACATATTACGCCGACCCTAATTAAATGGGATAAGAAAGATCAGATGATGATGATGATGGATACATAGTTATTAAATATATTGAAATAAAATGACCAGTAAAGTAATCTTTCAAAATATTACAATATTAAAAATGTACCAGGTTCTGTTTACATAAATGTGGCACATATTTAAATTTAAAAAAAGATCGTCGCTATGATATATATCTATGTACTACAACATTTGTTTATATGTTTTAAACAATAAATAGGAGAATGTAAGAAGAAATCTGAGTAATTTGATTTTATAAGGTCAAGTATACAGTGTATCGTGCATTAGAGATGTATTAGGAAAGAAAGAAAAAAATAGATCGTTCGATCGTTTATTTGAATTTAGAAGACATGCAGTCCGTAATATTAGAGATGTATTAGAAAGAAAGAAAAAATTCGATCGTTCGATCGTTTATTTGAATTTAGAAGTCTTGTAAATTCAAATCAACGATCGTAGTATCACGGATCGTTGATTTCAATCAGTGCGCTAAAATTGTAAACGTCGATTATTATCTAGAACACGGTGCGATATTTTGACGTTCACTAGTCATAACCCGTCGGCGGCGATGTAAAACTATGGGTGCCTATTCTAATACCGTTCGTTATTATTTAATACACATGTAAGATTATTTTAACATCTAATATGTACTGTTATTTTTACATATAAATGTAATTAAGTATCTAATATGACGTATATTGAATGTTTTTGACTTTAATAATAATTGTTGTGAAATAATAATTATTTATAGGTTACTAGCTGGTCCCGCGACTTCGTCCGCGTAAAATGACGATACTTACATGAAACCTTTGATCCCCTTTCAACCCCTAACAACCCTTTTTTTACATTATAAAGTATATCTAGTCTATGTCCTTTGTTAAAGTTTAGACTATCTGTGTACCAAATTTCATTTAAATCGGTTCAGTGGTTCCTGCGTGAAAGCGAGATAGACAGACAGACAGAGTTACTTTCGCATTTATAATATTAGTAAGGAAGTAAGGATTTGTATAAACTGTATTTACTATGAATTATATTTTTGTATTTATTACTTAATATATAATATAAAATTGTCAAATAAAATAAGTTGTTTAATGACTCAATGGACGTGATTCCTCTGAATAGGTTGATTTTGAAATGTGAACATTCGGAAAAATAAATACTTGAAGACAACCGAAGTTTGATTTTGACGATCTTAAACTCTGACACCCACTTAATCCTGGATAACTATTTAAAGGAAACTGTATTTTTTATTTAGTTAAGTATATATGTTTTTATGATAATTGTGAAACCTGTTTCGTTTAATTTTTTATAATTAAAAGTAATATGTTTATAAATTTTTGATAGTTCGTTCCTAATATTATTGAAAAAAGTGACATATTTTCTTTCTTGATTTACTAAAATGTTTTTATTTCTTTATATAATAGAATATATATAATTAGTAGATCAATTGGAAGGTGTCAATTATTTGTTAATCCACTCATCCTATGTCTGTCTGCTGTCCCGGAACCTAGTATATCTTTATCCACAACATCATCGATTTATCCGATCCATTACAATTGTGAACCAATTTTGAAGGTATTTAATTATAATTAAACTTACCTTCCGTCTTTACGAACACGAATGCACACGAATTTTCTCAAAATTGAACATTGTTTTGTTATAAAAATACCATATTTTCATAATAATACAGTATCGTCCGAGAAATATCTAATTTAATATTAAATTTGCTCAACAACGATCAGTTCCAGAATATAAACGGAATGAAGTATCAAAACATAATAACGATACGCAACGATTTCTCGAAATCTGTAAAACATTCAATAAACCGTTTATTGTTATAGAGCATCAATTTGTATTTATATTTACAAATCAAATTAACCGTGTAATGAGTTTGATATAAATCGTTAGCCAATTGTATTAATAAAATTGGGTTATTTCGCAAAATTCTGAATGTTATGGCTAAACTAATTCAGCTCGTTATTCAATAGAGTGAATACTGTTTATCATACAATTAATTGTTTACTGTATTGCTGTTTCACGGAACATTTATAAATATAATCATTATAATATTAAGACAAATCACAGAATCCAACTAATAATGATCGTGTCAAAGTTATAAAAGTATATAATAAAATAATATCTTTTTAGATTGATAAAAATTATCTTTACGACTGTAATCTTTGATGGGGTAATCAGAAACATTTCTTGCTTAGGGTTTTATTGATTTTTTCATGTTTTGTTTTATTCTTCTACCCGTACTTTATAACTGTTATATAAAAGGAATTACTCACGGTTATTTAAAACATATCTATTTTAATAGTGAAAAATAAAACCGTTATTTGAAGGTTTATTTGATTATTTCAACTTTAAATATTTTCTTACACATTTTAATTATATAAGATTGCCTGTGATTTTTGCATTGTTTTCCATGTTCATTGTTATAATTTATGGAAACTTAATTGGCTGTAATATATAAACCGTAAATTTCCTAGACATACAAAAAACACTTTACGTTTTTCTTAAATAAATAAAAAACAACCTCAAATACTTACTTTGTAAATATATATAGATTACATTATGATTTCATAGACCTACCCCGAGATATATATCTAGTGATACGATAATAGATCGCCGGTCTGGATATTGCAGTGATCTCGAGTTCTCACAAACGGCGATGAACAAACGAGCGGGGCCAATTCGTAATGTGAAGGAACCGTACCGCGGATACACGGAATAAAAAGCCCGCTCTCAGATTTAGCACTTTTTATTAACCAGCACTTTACATATGATAAATTCGTTTGAAATTATAGATTCATATTTTTTTTTTTTTTGACAATTCACACAGCGCCATCTAGTCCCAAGTTAAGCTAGCTAAAGCTTGTGTTATGGGTACTAGATAACTGATAAAGATACATAGATATATTTTTTTTTTCGTAAATACATACATATTATATATAGAAAACACCCAGACCGATACAAACAATTATACTCACGAATACAAATGTTTGTGCCGTGCAAGGAATCGAACCCGCGACCATCGGACGTAAAGCGGTGTGCTATACCGCTAGACCACCGAGGTCGTCGATATTTATTGTATTACATGATATTTTTTATTTGAGTTTACAGTATATTGTATTTTGCTTATCTATCCGCAATAAAGAATTAATATTATTATTTAATTGAAAATATCTTGAATGAAAGGGCTTTAACAACATATTAAAATTATTACATTTTTATGGTTGTCTGGAAGAAATCGCTATTTAGCGATAAGGCCGCCCTTTGCTATCTCTATATTATAATTATGTTGTTTTCTATATATATTTTATGTACATATTAATTTATGTAATTGTTATATCTTTCTGTGAGAGGAATATAAAAAATATAAAAAAACAAGTTGCCAGCAACAGGCTGGCAACTTGTTTTTTTATATTTTTTATGTCACTTTTGACTTCATGTTACTTTCACTGTTCGCTCTGAGCCCTTTTGGGAAAAATACACATTTTTTACTGTTATTTGATTTTTAATTAAAATAAACACATATAATATATAAAAAGTTTTCATTCATTCATTTATTCATTCATTCATAGTGCGTTCTAATGTTATAAATATTAAATCTTTTCTATTTGTTTCTTTGTTAACTGTAAACAACTTACCGACCCGGTTAAATCTTAATTAAATTTGACATAAAAATACAAGCAATTTTTATGTCAAATGTAATTCAGATCCGTACAAAAGCAGACAAAGTCGCGTGTAACAGTTTCTTAATTTAATGCTTGAGCGATAAGTGCATCAAAATCTCTTGTTAGTATTAAATGTAAGTTAAGAAATAAAAATTCGACAAATAAACTGGTTATCTTTCAGTTTTAGTTTTTCTTTCAAATAATAATCTTCATTTTAAATCACGTGACGATATATCCTCATTTTATTAGGTTTTACGGTTTAAAAATATATAATTGTAGCAGTTACCTAAATATATACTCAAATAATCTTCGAAGCTGTAAATATGATTGATTAATGGTTAAATAAAGAAAGAGCTTACAAATAATAAAGCTAATACTAGAAGAGCTTTCACAAAATTATAGTAAGCGGCAATCAAAATATGATTTATCAAAGACTCACTTAAAGAATTTATACACGACGAGCTGTTCCCGCGACTTCGTCCGCGTGGAATTTAACATTATGTTTCTAAAGTAAAAGTAGCCTAAGTTACTCCTTATTACATCAGCTACCTGCCAAAAAAAGTCCCGTCAAAATCGGTACAGCCATTTCAGAGATTAGCCGGAACAAACAGACAGACAAAAATTGTAAAAAATATTATTTCAGTGTATATACCGTATTTATATTCATATACATGTAGTAAAAAGACACTCTAATTTGAGTTATATGTATAGATATGATTTGCGTCTAGATCGATCTGGTCGATCGAATCGAGCATACGTTCAGAACAGTTGTTCATAATAGTGCTGTTCGATATGCACGGTGTCTATCTTCTCGAGATGACCTACTTCGACTCTCCCAGTCGTGCTGGAGGAGCATTGGGCTTCTAAATTGGAGGTTAGACACTCAGCCTTCTCCTCGTCGAAGAAGGCTACAGTGGACTGAAGACTCAGACTAAAGTCGAATCCGACAAACGGGAGTTGGCCTTTCGCCGCTCCATAAGTCCTTCCGCGGATTTGGAGTGCCTCACACTCGTTCCCTATCTGGTGAAGAGCCTTCTCAGAGTCGAAGAAGGCTATAGTGGACTGAAGACTCAGACTAAAGTCGAATCCGACAAACGGGAGTTGGTCTTTCGCCGCTCCATAAGTCCTTCCGCGGATTTGGAGTGCCTCACTCGCCCCCTATCGTCCGGTGAAGCTGTAAATTCTATCTGCGGTTAACAGCATTAGTGTAGTCAAAAAAAATAATAGTATTTTAGAATAGAATAGAATAGAAAATCATTTATTCAAATAAACATAATTTAAGCATTTATGCATGCAAGCATTTTTGAAGCTGTAAATTCTAGCTACGGTTAACAGCATTAGTGTAGTCAAAAAAAATAGTATTTTAGAATAGAATAGAATAGAAAATCATTTATTCAAATAAACATAATTTAAGCATTTATGCATGCAAGCATTTTTGAAGCTGTAAATTCTAGCTGCAGTAACAGCATTAGTGTAGTCAAAAAAAATAATAGTATTTTAGAATAGAATAGAATAGAAAATTCATTTATTGAAATGAACATAATTTAAGTATTTTTTATACTATATACATGTTAAATTTCATGACTATTGATTAATTCGTTAAAGCGCTAAAATGTAACAAAGAACAGACATCCATACATATAATATTAGTAAGGGTTCTAAGATATTGGAGAATATACTATATTACGGAACAATGATACCTACATTACGGTTTATCTTTAGACGTATCTGCGCAGGCGTCGAAATACTCGTAAGTGCCAGCGCATCACTATTATTACTGGGTATAGAATCTGTGACCTCTGGAGGGTAGGCTACGATCGCGACCTGATATATAACTCGTTATGTGTAATACTTTGCCTAGGTTCTGTAGTAGGTGCGGCCGGTATTGACATTTATAACTGATTTTAAAAAAGGTGGAGATTCTTAATTCTACTGTATTCTTTTAAGACTGTCCTTAGAACATTTATCTAAGTCACCCGATTTTGATTATTCTTTTTTGTTTTAAAGCTTATGCCTCTTATGTGGGGGGGGACTGTCAGTAGTGTGTACTAATGACCCCATAGCCAGCATTATACCAGGTCAGGTTGACCTCCACGTGGTTTCCCCTGGAAAACATCGTGATAAATTACTGGTGACTTGTCACGATGGGCTAACTGACCTGACCTCAATATTGTCCTCCACTGGTGCCCCGCCAGCGTAAACCGTTAGCACAGGCGGGTGCAACATTCCATTATCATCCATTAAAAGAAATGCTCGTATGGAGCTCTATATAAGTTTAATCAAATGACTAGTAGCATAGTCGGTAAAACTCATGTTTATTTGAATAAAGATCATTTCTATACAATTCTATTCTATGTTACCTATTACTTCAGGATCATTTATATTCAATTTTATTTAAGGTACCTATTACTTGAATAATATTCCACGTACCAATGCGTAGAATATTATACTAGTCAGATTGATTAATCGATTTTGTTGATCAATAGTTACTATGATCATATGAAAGACAGAACAATTTTATTCAGAATCTAAAAACATATAGTATAATAACCTGTAAAAATAATATATAGGCAATTTTATATATATATATAAATAAATAAAATGGATGTACCTATTATATAGTAATTTCAAATTATCAGCTTTTTAATAAATGTATTGTATTAAAACACTTATTTTTTTATCTGTCTGTCTGCGGTACTTGCATCAACGAATGAATTTTTTTTTCTATCAATCTGGTTGTTCTTGATAATCTCTGAAATGGCTGGTCTGATTTTGATGAGACTTTCACTCGCAGATAGCTAATGTTGTAAGTAGTAACTTATGCTACTTATATTTTAGTTTTTTTTTATTTTAATAAATAAATAACTAAAGTGCTTTATAAGTTGTTGTAGTTGAATCATTTGTAGCGCGAGAAAATCATGGTAAATGAATATATCCAATTAAAATGAAGAATGGATCACTTTACGTGCCAATTAGCGTAACGAGAAGCCGCGATAGGTTCAAATAATTAATACTAATATCACAGTTTAGAGTTTAATAACTGTGTTCTATCAACTGTTATTGTTTAATATGATTAATGATGACGTTCAAATTTGTTTGTGCGAAATAGTTCACTCGTTTCTCAATAGCAATTAACTATACAACAAGTGTGTAACTTATGTTGTTATAATTGTATTGGTGTTGTTTTATTGTTATATTGTAATAATGTTGTTGTAAATCTGTTGTAACTTACAACAGTTAAGATATACAAAACTTACAAAGTTCTGGACACTCGAAGCGAAGTGCCGTACTTTTGTTGTTATTAAAGTTGTATTGGTGTTGTCTTATTGTTATATTGTAATACATAATGTTGATGTAAAACTGTTGTGTTGTTAAGATGTACAAAACTTACAAAGTTATGATCACTAGAGCAAAATCGGTGCGGCAGAATAGTCTATACTAATATTATAAAGAGTTAAAGTTTCTTGGCAGTTCATCTCAATTGAATCTGTTTATTGGAGGGCAGGGAAAAAAATATCCATTTATAAGCGGCTAAAATGTCCTACATGAATAAAATGATTTTTGATTTAGATTTTTCGATTTTGGTCGGCTTCGGTGGTCTAACTTTTTAGCACACCACCTTGCTTCCCATGAACGCAGTTTCTATTCCTCGCACAGTACAAACATGTAGGTCACATGAATAAATGATTTTTGATTCAATTTCCTTTCTAAGACCGACCCAGTGAACAGTTTTTCATTCATTCATTCAAATTATAATTTAATAAGTCGTCTAAGTGTGCACTTAAAGTTATTTACCGCGTAATACGCCGTCTTGTGTTCGATTGAACATAGCCGTGATCTGGTGACGATCTCACTCTCGGGCTTCATTCATTCATTCAAATTATAATTTAATAAGTCGTCTAAGTGTGCACTTAAAGTTATTTACCGCGTAATACGCCGTCTTGTGTTCGATTAAACATGAAGGTGATCTGGCGACGGTTTCGCTCTCGGGCTTCATTCATTCATTCAAATTATAATTTAATAAGTCGTCTAAGTATGTACTTAAATTTATTTACCGCGTAATACGCCGTTTTGTGTTCAATTGAACATGGCCGTGTTCCGGCCCGTGGCCGCCTCGCTCTC
The DNA here is from genome assembly GCF_030625045.1 of Achroia grisella. Lineage (NCBI taxonomy): Eukaryota > Metazoa > Arthropoda > Insecta > Lepidoptera > Pyralidae > Achroia > Achroia grisella. The sequence goes on along the minus strand of NW_026712882.1, from coordinate 3,006,213 downwards.
GGGACCAACCACCGTGAACTGACCGATTTAATTTGGGTAACACGTGTTTTTGTTTTTTTTTATCACGTCGTTATTGTATCACGTGTATAATTAGATGTAGTTGTCGTTTTTGATATGATTTTAAAATGACCGGTATATATGGTATGTCATAAAAACTGGCTTTAATAGTTAATAAACATTGCTATGTTACTTACAGTATTTTGATTAGAAACAAAACTAGTTATGATGATGATATTTTGTTTTCAATCAATCAGATTCCTATATCCTTTTAAAATTTTTTTTCGGAATCGGTTTTTCTAATAATGGTATCTCAAAATAAATTTATTTACTGGATTTAAAAAGTAATAAAATTATCATTTCATATCCCAATGTTTATTTATATATAAATAATCAACATTCTCATTTTTATCATTTCTCTGTTTTTTTTTTATAATTTTTTTCTTCGAATGACGTGGCATAAGGCAAATAAAAAAGTGGGCATGTGCCCTTTTCAGCAAAAAACTGTCTTGCCATACGTGATATATCATTCTAATATTTATTATTCGAATTCACCTTTGATCCATAAAGGATTCCGTTAACCGATCGATTATCGATAAAAACGAATGATTTATTGTGCCTAATTGATATAATTCATGGAGTTAGCCCCCGGGACGTCCGACCCTGACTGTACTTGTCACCCTGACTCGCGATTTTGTGACAGCCCGTGACAAATTGTTGTGACAAAATATTTCAACAGTTGCATCAAACGTTACAAGCAACCCTTGTCAATATCGTAGAATCTCACGTATGCATACCATTTTGTACAATAAAGGAACGTGTTTCATTATTACGACTAGAATTAAATTTTGAAATCTCTATTCTTTTCGAAATTCGAACGCACCAATAATAGTTTAAGAAAATCATGACTGTGCATTCTAAATTCAAATTTGGCATTCGGAATTCGAATGAATGAATTCGCGTTCGGAAATTAAAGAAAAGAGACGAAGGGAATCTAACAATATTACTATTTGTTGCATGACTCGACATTACATAACTTAATGCAGATGTACCGATTTCCAGTTTAATATATTCGCGTATGTCGTGCAATTATACATATGCGTGTAATTTATAGATTGTGACTACTTGTGACATTACAAAATACCAGTTTTATCCTTATCCCAATCGAGAATTGCACATTTGTAGTTAATAATTAATTAGACATTAATTCGAACGTACGACAAGGACCGTTGACCATCCGCCTTTTTATGCAATATTTAATGCATTACACTGAGTTTATTATACAGTTATAATCACAATGATCGGCGATTACGGCGGTAATCCGCGATGTTGCCACATTTGGATGTCATTGTTAATACTTAAATGAATGATAAACCAATAAATAAGTATTATTTTGAAGCGTTTGTATGATAAGATCGGTCGGGTCGATCTGTAGTAAGTCTCCTTACTAATTGACATACATTTCTATCACACTGTGTTTTTGTGTATGATGTCTGTGTTTAATAAAAAGTTATTATTTTAAGCATTTATGTCTTATATATTACATTTGTTTCAAAAAGATTTAATTGAGGATTGAGAGATTGACTGACCTGATGGTAAGTGATTACCTCCGCTCATGAGCACGCGCAACACCAGGGTAATTACAAGTGTGTTGCCGGCGTTTTAAGAAGGCATATGCTCTTTTCTTGATAGTCTAATATCGTATAGGGTAGGAAATATAATTGCTGGAAATACGTTATGCGTAGCAAAAAGTTTCTGGAATTCTCACGGTGGAGGACCGCTATTCATCCAGATGATCAACCCTCCACCGACCCATCGCTCAAACTCTATTATACTAGCCGAATTTACGGGGATTGCGCGCTGAAAAGCACGCAAACTCTTGACACCTAGAAATTATTTCCACTCCTGTCCCTTACGTCGCTCTTCCTTCTGGGGCAGCGTATGAAACGGACGGCTTCGGTGCCGAGCAGCACTCTTTCTTCAGCAGCATCCAGATGATCAGTATGGTATTTTTGTTGAAAGTTGGATAAGCGATTGATAGTGGCAAAGTTTCAGGAAAAACGCACGGTAGAGGACCGCCATTCATCCAAATGATCAGAATGATATTTTAGTTGGACGAACGAAGTTGGATGAGCGACTGAGTGAAGTGTATATGAACAGTCGATAGATTGTCCCGACGGACGTGTCAATTTGTGTCAACGCTTTTAAACACGGATTTTAATGATGAATTTGAGCTTTCTACGTCGATTATATTATTCGTGGTCCCGCGGTGACCTCCGACCTACAAATCGTACCGATGACTCGTCGATAATCTCACGGAATGGTATTATGATGCGAAGCGCTATCACCTCACTTTTATATATAATACGCCTATTGTTTGCTGTAAGCTATACTTTGCACTCCATTCATTTAAATGGACGTTTCATTGATGCGTTTTTTATGTTTTTTTATATTACTTTTTTAGATAGCGGCCCGTAGTGATCGATCGTCCTTTGGCCATGTTAAACAATATTTTTAATGTAACAAATACCTGAAAATGGCATTGGTAAATCCGTGTTTTAGTAAGAGTAAGAAATTTTAGGGTCGGCAACGCGCACGTGACACCCCTTGTGTTTCAGGCGTCCATAGGCTACGGTAACCATTTACCATCAGATGGGCCGTATGCCTGTTTGCCACCATAGTAATATAAAAAAAAGAGTAAAAATGAGACGGATGTAAATAGAGCTTTATCAAAACAATGATTATTAGAATTTTTGTCTGTTTGTCTGTACGTTTGTGAAACTCTTGAGAAAAACGGAAACGGTTTAAACGACTTCATAGGTTTTCAGTAATGTATAGCAATAAAAATTAGTAAAAATGTTGTGTTTGTTTTATACCAACAATTTTATAAATAAATGAATACATATACGGGTGCAATTTATTTCAAATTCATAAAATGGTAAATACATAAGTGAAATTATGATACGTGGAAACTACCACGCGGTTCCCCCTGGAAACCATTGTGATAAATTCCCGGTGAATTTGTCACGTTGGGCTAAATGATCTGACTTCATGTTCATCGTATTATCCTCCACTGGTGCCCCGCCAACGTAAACCGTTAGCGCAGGCGGGTGCACCATTCCATTATCATCCACTAAAAATAAAAATACATGGAAACTATAAAATCTACATAAAGTCAGTACAATTAAATGCCCATATATAATTGACAATTACACGTATAAAAATGACAGTCGTACTTTTAGGTAAGTATAAAAATAAACCGCGTCGCGTCGCGTCGCGTTGGAATTGTCTTTCAATCGCATTATTGAAACTACAGGTTAAGCCAAACGTCCATACATTGTGCTGACTCACCTCGCCCACTTCCCATGACAACTGCCGACCTGTGTCGCTCGCGTTTATGGAACCGCATCTTTATAGATCATCTACAGTTTCTTCTTCATAGCTTTGTCATTTTGATGATTTATAAAAATCAATATAATAACAATACACGTTGTTTTTTGCGATTTTGTCCATTAGGTACGTTATTTTCTAATAAAATATTCGAAATATCATTTCATAGTATAAAATAAAGTCGCCGTCGCTGTCTGTCCCTATGTATGCTTAAATCTTTAAAATTACGCAACGGATTTTGAAGCGATTTTTTTATAGATAGAGTGATTCTAGGGTAAGGTTTATATACATAATACATGTACACACGGGCGAAGCCGGGGCGAGTAACTAGTAAAGTATAAAGCTGATAGCGATATTATGTTACCTACAAATAAATATTATAAAACAATTACTTACATACCTTACTTTTATATTAATGATTTTTTTAAATAATTAAATATTTATATGGTGTTTATTAGGATTTTCTAAATGATACTAGAATGGCAAACATTCTGAGGACACTTCCTAATCTATAAATATATAAAAAACTATACAAACAAAAACTTACTTATGTAAACATACATTCGTACTAACACGTTTATTAATACAAATGTTTTAATTTTTGGGAATTGAATTTGCGACTATACGAAGTTGAGGCAGCGAGTTAAACCGCTATGCCACCGAGGTATTCAATACAAGAGTTATTAAGTCATTAATTGGAGGTTAGTCATAAGGCGTGTTGTACATTGTCACCTCACACAATAGCTCCCGAATCAATTCACATTCGAATACAATGTATCGATACCTACGCCCGAATACGAGATGCGAGCATCTCATTAATATTGTATCTAATTATATCTTCACTACCAAAGTTTCGTAATTTCTGCATTATCTACTTTTGACGGCCTCGGTAGTCTACTTCCGATGGTAGTGGGTTCGATTCCTCGCAGAACAAACATTTGTATTCATAAGTATGATTGTTTGTATCAGTCTGGGAGTTTTCTATGTATAATACATATATATTTATGAAAAAGAAATATATCTATGTATTTGTGTCAGTTATCTAGTAAGTACCCATAACACAAGCTTTAGCTAGCTTAACTTGGGTATAGATGGCGCTGTGTGAATTGTCCTGACATTATTTATCTGCTCTTAAAACAGATGTTGGATGGACTGTATGAAAGATGATATGGCAAGAAAAGGAGTATATAACGAGATGACTGCGAACAGGGATGAATAGAAGAGAAAAACATATTACGACAGCCACAAATAAATGGGATAAGGAAGAAGCAGATAATGAAAACCGATGTTAAAAACCGAAAACTTTTATGAATATCTCAGCTTAATTTGGTTCAATAATAGTATACGGTCCACTACCGGAGAATTTCTAAAACAATTACATATAGTTAGTTATATCGGTTTAGAACTTACGAAGTTAAATATCATTAAAATAATACTATTTTAGATAGGCCACTAGAGAGGTTTGTATGTCTATATGTTTTAATATAATTCGAATAAATATGCTGTCTAAGTAAAAGATTATACTATGCTTCATAATCTACCTGCCTTTAAGAATAGTAAGTAGAAAAGATTTTTTAAAAAAATGAAGTAATATAAAAAAAAATGCGAATTGTTTTAGTAACGACCCATTAAACTATCCCTTATCTGACTGTAATAAACTTTAAAAATGTGCGAATAGACCATTCGCAATAAAAAAGTTCGAACATGAAGAAAGAGTAAAAAAAAACCCAAAGGCGGTACATGAAAGAAACACAAAGGCGCGCCGACCTGCGCCTGCGCACCGAAACAAAAGGTGTCGTAAACGCGATCTATTCGCAGAAAAGAAATTTTGCACAAGTTGCGAGCTTATTGTTGCTTTAACTGTACTGTTTTAGTGCCAGCTAGGTATAGGAGGTATGAACCGTACATTGTGTACTATGAATACTTGCCAAGCGTGCTCCATTGAATTATAACATGTTGCTTTACAAGAAACTTAAAAAAATGCATATTTATTTATAATTGCACATGTATATAGACGACGACATGACGACCTCGGTGGTCTAGCGGTCTAGCACACCGCTTCACGACCGATGGTCGCGGGTTCGATTCCTCACATGGCAAAAATTTGAAAAAATTTGTATTCATAAGTATGACTGTTTGTATTGGTCTGGGTGTCCTCTATGTATAATATTTATGTATTTACAAAAAAAAATATTGCATTTACACTCATTTATTTCTAATCTTTTCCACTTAAAATATTTAATGGATCAATTATTTTGTTTGACATCAGCGTAAGACCACAAATATTTAGTGCAGAAACCTAACCACCGCTACTGGAAGCGTTACATTCTCTATTGATCAAATTCCGACCATTATTGAGTGGGCACCTCGGTCTTTATAGAGTTAATATGGGTGCGCCTATTGCGATACGTTTTTCATCTCTGAAAGAGGCATGATCAGGCAATAAATAGAGCTCGGATATAGCTTGAAAGTTTAGCGTTGACTGTTCAGCGACTAAATTAGATTAAGTAGCCGTAATGGACTTAAACAAAATAATATAAATCTATTAAGTAATGAAATGGACTTCCGCAAAATAGCACCTGATTTGATAAAATATTTTCTGCGTGAACCGATTATTGGGAGACCTATGTTAGACTCCATTCTCCGCAATTAGCCTCACATTCGGGCCGTTGTGCGTGTAGAAAATATATTGGGAGACCTAATGAATATAATAGAAACTGAACGATTGATAGAATCCTTGTTTGTACGTTTGTGCGAGCTAATCTCATAGAGTGCTGATTTGGCTGCGATTTTCACTTATACACCTATTCTGCTAAGCATCAGTTA